>NW_027459551.1:120000-215708 GCF_050624435.1 Tenrec ecaudatus | reverse complement strand
CCCTGGTGACCCTTGGCCTTCCCTGAGGTCAAGGGTGACCATAGCAGCCACATGAAGAGTGTCAGAAGCAGGGCACAGTGACTGCCTCAACCTCCCCATTCTCCCCTGCCGGGGCTCTTCCAGTCTTGGCCTAGTGCCTCTATTGCTGGGGAGCAGGCTGGAGAGTACCCCACCCCTGCAGGCCCCACAACCTTCCTAGCAGTGCCAGCGTATCTGAGAAGGCACAGTCTGGCACTGTGTGACCAGGCTCCCTGGAAATGATCCCATTGAAGATCTGGAGAGCAGACCGATTGTTTTCCTTTGATTGTGTTACAGACACCTTACAGGAGAGAAGGACGTTTATAGATCACTGTCTACAGTTTCTGACCTTCAAAGCACTCAAATCATTGCCATCGAGTCGATTTCTATCATCGAGGCCCTGTAGGACAGCACACGACGGCCCCTGCGTCTCTGAGGTTGTCACTACGGGAGCAGACAGCCGAGCCGTGTCTCTCTGATGGATTTCAGACCACTGACCTTGCCATGAGCAGCAGCCCGGGGCATGCCTTTTTCTGACCTTAGGTTTGACTAATATATATATATATATATATATATATATATATATATATATATATATATATATATATATATATTATATATATACTAATATATTATATATATACATATAATGCACATATATATATGAATTTTAATATAGAGGGTTTTGTTTTAAGTGGAAACATGCAGAGCAGTTTAACAATTTCTACACATTTTGACCCAGCATTCCCCGCAGCTCCTCCTGGTCCTGGCTCACCTGGCAGTGGTCCTGATGAAGGCCCAGGCCGTCCGGAGCTCCTGCAGCTGCCTGTGCTGCTCCCGGAAACACTGTGACCTGGGGGGCAGAGGGCTGTTGGGAGGGGCGCAGGGTGTCGCCTGGGTGGGGCAGGGCTGGGTTACCGTGGAGCAGGGAGAAGCAAGAAAGGGAGCTCTGGCCACGCACCACCCAGGCCCTAGCCCTCAGCGCGCACATCTCTGGGGCCATGACGTGGCTGGTGTCCAGCAGCTGTTGCCCCGCCGGCCGCACTGCCTGGGCTCTCAGGCAGAGCTCCTGCCCCACTGTCTTCTTGGCCCCAGCTGGCCCTTCTGAGGATATAGACTAGCGCCTGCTTCTCTTGAGCCTGAGTGCTGGGTGTGGGACAGGGCATGGGAACAGGTCTCAGGGCCAGAGGGCAGAACAGGGAGGAGGCAGGGAAGAGCTGGGTGCCCCCACCCGCATGGGACAGAGCGAGCCCCCATCCAGGTGGGGTGGCACATACAGCAGTTCCTGGCAGTGCCTGAGGAAGGCGTGGCCATGGGCTACCCACTCCAGCTGCTGGCCCTGCTCCCAGGCCTTCATGTTCAGGTGGCCCAGGCCTCCAGCACCTCAGCCAGCTGCTCGGCCAGGCCCTCCTGGACCGCAGGGTGTACCTGGATGGCCTCCATCCGCATCTGAACCACCACCTCGTCCACAGCCACCAGCTCCTTCTGCAGCTGGCAGAGAGCAGGCTGAATGCTCCTCCACCCAGGACTCTGCAGGCCATCCTGGCTGTACCCCAGCCTAGGTCAAACCCAGGCCCGTCACCCCCAATCCCAGAGGGGGAAGGGGCGGGCTGCAGTCCTGCCTGGGGTCAGCTGGGGGTGAGGGTTCCTCATCCATCCATTGCCTACAGAAGAGGGGTTCTTGCGGGGGGGAGGGACTGGGGCCCTCCCCTGCAGGAGGCGGTGCTGGCGCTGCAGGACCTCCACAGACACCAGGTCGTGGCCAAGGACAGCACCCTCCACCAGGACCACCTTCTGCATGTGGCCCCACAGCTCGAGCGCCGCCTTGTGGAAGCCGAGGGCACAGCGGGAAGGAGGGCCAGCAACTTTCTCCCTTAGAACAGGGCCACCTCCTTTTGAGCAAAGACTGTGGCTTGGGGATTTGTCGGGCTTTAACACGGAGGGAAATAGGACGAAGACTCTATTCCCTAACTTATAACAGGGAGAATCTGGAAAGCTGGTATTCCACGGTAGGAAAGCCTCTACTTTGGTAAGTTAGAGGTAAAGTCCAAGTACATTATCCTGCTTTAAAAATCATTCCCACTGATTCTCCGTTAACAGCTAGGCTGCCTTAATGTGAGCACATGGCTGATTGTATCTCTGTGTAGAAGCAGATATGATCCTTTTGCCCTCTTCCCACCGTGACACCCTGCCCCCCTTGTAGCTTCCCCCAATGCAGGTATTAGCTTTCCTCACCTTGGTGAGCTCAAGTACAGGGGCCTTACGATAGATACCGCCCACCTTGTGACCCATGTCACTACTGAAGAGGTGTGTCTCCAGGCTCCCTATACACGTCCCAAGATAGCAAAGGTTCCACTTCTCCCAGTTCCACGTGGTCCATCAAGAGGAGCTGACGTGAGCATGCCTAATAAAACATGTCTGACTCTGTATTGTATTCTCTCGC
The DNA here is from genome assembly GCF_050624435.1 of Tenrec ecaudatus. NCBI lineage: Eukaryota > Metazoa > Chordata > Mammalia > Afrosoricida > Tenrecidae > Tenrec > Tenrec ecaudatus. The sequence goes on along the minus strand of NW_027459551.1, from coordinate 213,247 downwards.
CCCTGTCTTTCCTGTCCTCTGTGACTTTACCGTGACCTTTACCTAATATCATCGCTGTACATTCGCGCCTTCTGGCCCTTCGGTGGTTAGAAGATGGATGGTCTCCTCTGATCACAGCAGGTTCCTGATGAGGCCCGGGGGCCACAGGCAGGGCCCGAGGGAGTAAAGGGTCTTGACACGCATGTTGGGAGGAAGGCAATAAGATGGGGAGCCCTGAGCACATGAGACGGCGGCTCAGGGAGCGAGTGGGCTGCCTGTCAGGGGGTCTGCCTGTAGCACCTCCAACAGTCAGTGAGGAGAGGGCTGGCCCCCGGGCCACCCAGCCCCAGGATTTCGGTTGCAGGACCTGTCAGGTGCTCAGTGCACTTAGACACCAGCCCGCGAAAGGAGGGTGTGGGGAGGGGCGGCAGGGAGCTCTAAGAGTGGCGGTCAGCAAGAAGACCAGCAGGGCCTGTGCCCCCAACGAAACTGCGGCCCGTGCTCAGGGAGCATTGGGAGAGCCCACTTCGTGGTCCTGCCACAAGGAGTGACCTGCGCTGAACGACTCCAAACTGGGGGCAGGAAGGAGCGTGGTTGGACGGGGAAGGATGATTGATGCTGGGAGCTGGAGTCAGCCATGCCCCTTCATACAAACATGTGCACACGAGAATACACACAGAAGTATGCATGCACACACCCACATGCCCACCCCTACACATGAGCACACACACACACGCACACACATGCACACACATCTGGGGTAGGCCCCTTTGTCCCGAGCCCCTTGGCTGTCACTGGCCTGTCCCTCTGAGCACCCACCTCTCTGCGGGCTTTCATTGCCTTGTCCAGCCTCACCCATGTGGCCTCAACGCCGCTCCTGTGGACTTGACTCTGGGCCATGGAGCTGGGGGAGGCGAGTTCCAGGGCACCTGCCAGCTCCCTCAGGGCCTGCACCCTGGCAGCCCCACACTCTGCCCTTTCTCCCGGAAGACCTTGAACTTCTCTTCCAGCATCTGCCAAAGGTGGGGCTGGAGAGGGTCAATGTGGATGGAATTCAGGCAGCTCCTAAAACTCACGAAAGGGCCAGCTGGTCCCAACAGCTCCCACATCCCTCAGCCCTGGTTCTAGAACTCTGCAGGGCATCTCCTGCCCCCTCAGCCCACCCAGCATCTACCCTACCCTCCGTTCCTCCATCCACTTTCCCAGCACGACTCACTTCCACACCCTCCAGATCCTGCCCACACTGTCTCTGGAGATAGCCCGAGTTCAGGGAACCCAGGGCAGCCCCTGCTGTCTGCAGCCTGTGGAGGAGGCAAACCTGGGTCGGTGGATCAGGGAGCCTGGTCACAAAGCCCACTTAGTAGGGTCACTTTCCCAAGCCAAGGGCTCCCTGCACCTGCAGGGGTGTTCTGGGAAGAGTTGAGCTGGGCTGAGGATGCCCTGCACAGCCCCAGGCTGACCCAGGTCACAGTACAAGCTACTGCGTTTCCAGCCCAGATGGAGCTTAGGCGAGATAACGATTTGCCCATGATCCTAGCCCAGAGGCTGGCCCGGAGTCTCAGGGGCCCTGCATTTGCTGCATGCAAGAACCATGGAGGGGTGCAGCTTCTACCTTTGAAGGGTGTGCAGTCTCCTCCAAACACACAGCATGCCTGGGTGGCACACAACGTGGCTACCTGCGGAGTGCCGGGCTTTAGAATGACCCCACCTACTGACTCATGGGGATCCTCCAGAGGGTTTGCAAGCCAGTAAATCTTTCCAAGAGCAGGGAACCTCTTCTTTCTCCTGAGGAGCAGTTAGTGGGACTGAACCAGGCAACAGCCCAACACTTCCCAAGCAGGCCTCCTGGAGCATCGTTAGAGCAAGGGGTAAACTGCTAGTGATAATGGGCTCCTGGGAGGAGAGTTTGCAGAAAGGCCTGAAGCGCTGAGCAAGATCTCAGGACGGTGGCCCTCTGGGAGCTTAGGACAAGTTCTAAACCCAGCCAGGAAGCTGAAGGGCTGACCAGACAGAAGCTGAGGGGGAGGAATGAGCATGCTGGGATAACTGCTGACCCCCGCCTGGGGGCAGGGCTTCCTGGTTGGAGCTGTGGGAGCTGACTCAGGCCAGACCCCACCTGCTCTGAGACACTGAGGCCACCCTCAAAGTTCACAGCCAACTGTCTCACGTGCTCATCCATATCCAGGTGGGTGCCTGGGGGAGGGGGTGGCTGCTGCAAGTGCTGCCACCCCAGGCCCAGAGTCCCACCCTCAATGCCTGGGCCCTTGGCCAGCATGCTGTCTCAGGAGAAAGCCACAAGCCTCCCAGATGCTGTGTCCCACTGGGTGGAGGCCCCCCTGAGGAGATATGGATCGCACCAATGAATCACACAATCTGCCTCTGACCCCTTGAGGTCTCATCACCGCCCACTATCATCACCCCAGTGCCGCTTCCCACTCTGGACTAGAGTGCATAGGTATTAGCAAGAGATAAAACTCACAACACATGGAACCCAGGAACAGGAATGGGAATAGAGATACCAAATGACATATAACCGCACACCCCTCGCAGGGAGAGGAGCAACAGAAAGCTGAGGATAAAAGAGACAATGGTCGATGTGAGATATGAAAATAATAACAATCTATAATCTATCAAGGAACCACGAGTGGGGGAGGAGGAAAAAAAGGGGAGCTGATCCCAAGGGCTCAATAGAAAGTAAATGTCTAGAAAAGAATGATGGCAATATACGTATGACTACGTCAGATACAATTGGTGTATGGATTGTAACAAGAGTTGTAAGAGCCCCCAATAAGGACACACTGAGGATGACAAAATACACCACTGAAAACCTTATGCTAATCATTGATACACTGTCAGGTAGTGGAGGACTAGTAAAACTAGGCAGAACCTTGTCAGAGAGAGGACCAGATGACGAACACTTTTGGTCAGATTAAAGGGGAGGATCAGTGACAAAGAGCCAGGCCTTTTGCAGGATGCATGGCCACGGGAGCTGCAACGATGGGTTCAAACATCAGAAAGAAATGAGGGTGGCCCAGGACTGGCAAGCCTTTCCTTGTCCTGTACATTGGGGTTGCTTTGAAGCAGACCAACTGGACAGCACCTACCAACAAGACCAACCGAGGAAGAGGAAGCCACTATGGTCCCAGAAACAGACATCACTAGGACGTGTCAGGAGACTTTTATAAAGGTAACCAATGGCCTGGCCCTTCATCACAGAAAGCTGGGGAAGCACCATTGTCCTGGTTTACAAGACGTTCCCCAGATAAATTACTGTCCAGCTACCCATAGGAAGGAGAAATACCTATAGACATGACGGAAGGGAGGTTCACTCCGCTATGGGAATGTGCTAATCTGTGCACTGAAATGTTGAAATCCACAGACACACGTGTATAAAAGAGAGTTGTAATTAAATGTTTTACCGTGGAAGACGGGTCACCACAGAGCTGTCTCTTTTGTGTTGAAACAAACTTTGCTGAATTTACCTGCCAGCAGTTGCATGTCCTCCCTTTCTTTTAAGGTCGATGGAGACGCACGAGTGTAAGGAGAACGGTGAATGGTGGCCGTTCATAACCCAGGATCATCAGAAACCACAGAGTAAATTTTAGGAACGTAGACGTAGGACAGCGGAGAAAACTTCACTCAGGGACTTCAGTGAACTCTCCTTACAATGCTGAGGCCTGACACGCCTAGTGCCTGGGGGCAACTGGGCTCCTGCCCTAGGTAGTTTTGTTGAGCGTGCCTCCCTCAGGTGGTGCCTTTTCTCTCCCAGCAATATTGCTCCGTGAAATTCTGCCCATGATGAAAACTATTTGCCATGGGTATGTCTTTTCACATCATTGGCCGACTCTTCAAAGTACAAATGCTTTTCTAAACGGGTGCTGCCTCCCTGAGCTTTCCTTTGTCTTGGCTCAATCGATGCAGATTCCTGTGCTGAATAAGTGATGGACTAGCACAGCTGGGTGCTTGTCAGTATAGCCAGCACAAGCAGCAATTTCGTTTGTCAAGACCCACCTGGCTGGATCAAGGTTCCTTATTCCTGTGAAAACGATTTTTATCCAAAATCTAGAGCAGCACCAGTGTGCCTCTGGGAGCTACACCCGGGCCTGCTGAACAGAGGCTCCGGAGTTTTCATTTTCTGACTGAAATTCAACAAGGAATTTCATGGATCTAAGGAAACCGTGAATTGTGGACGTACCAGATTCTCACATCTTCATTGTCTAATGGAAGCTTAAGTTTCCCAGTCTGATCCGGCTGCCACTTCATTTCTGGCAATGACCATTCAATTGTGGACGTTCAGCCTTCTTCGGAATTCTCTTATATCGGCATGTTCCCGCGCCACATTAAGACCACTCGGTGGAGGTTTATGTGACTCAGGACAACTCTTTATTTCAGGCGTCTAGAACAAAGGGAATTCACAGAGGTTGATGATCACTTATTAAAGTCCCGTTTCTCTATAAAGCCCAATGATGACACTTCTACATCTGAGGGCAAAGAGCTCGTGCAGCATGATATTCTCATTTCAGCCACGCCGCCTGCAGTTTCTTCCTTGCAGAAAAAGCTTTCCCAGTGTACTTCTTTAAAATGCTGCAAAATAGTGGGACCGAAGATTTTGGTTTAGGGTTAACTTTAAACGGGCATAGGTACAGGCATGTGGGCATGTTTAGAGACAGTGTTCGAGTTCAGGTTAGAGTTACGGCTGCGTGAGGATTCGGGTTATGGTAAGGTTGTGGATGAAATGTAGGGTGAGTGTGAGGTTTTAGGTAAGAGTGCTTAAGGATGAAAGAACCTATTGTCTCATTTAGGCTTATGGTAAACTTGACTGTTTAGGTATGGGTTAGGGTTAATATTTGTGTGAGGGTTAGAAAGTGTGCGAGGTTAAGAGTTGGGGTCAGGCTTGCGGCTTGTGTGTTACATCCGTTTTGGTTGTGGATAAGTTTAGCTCTCTGTCTAGTTTAAGGGATTGGATTACATTAACGGTGATATGGAGGCTTGGATTGAAGGTGATGGATAGAGTTAAGTTAGGTTCAGGCGAAGGGTGACGGTTAGGAGTAAGGTTAGTTGTAGGGGGAGCTGCATGTTCACATCAGATTTGGGGTTAGGATTAGGCTTAGCCTTAGGGTAGACATATGGTTAGGGTTAGGGCTTGGTTTAGGGTGAGCCTTAGGTTAGGGTTCAGTTTAAGTTTAGGAGTATACAGAATTAGACCTAGGCTTAGGGTTACACCTCTTTTTAGGTTTAGACCTAGGGCTAGGTTTTGACCTAGGTTAGGGTTAGGATTAGGGTTGGTTTTAGGATAGGATTTAGGTTTGAGGTTTCATTTAAGTGTTGGATTATTGGAAGTACATCTGCTCTCCCTGGTTTTCCTTCACGATCACAATGTTTCTGAGATTCATGGTTTAAGGAAAATCTTGCTTCTTGCCGGTTTCAAGGCAAAAAGGCGCCACCGGCAGTTTTTTTTCCGTCAACCTTACGCTCGCTCTTTGAGAATCTTGGGTCTTTGGGAAAGCCGTGAGTCCAGCAAGATTTTTCAGTTCAAGTGTGCCCCAAGCAGTGGGTTCTAGCTCTGAGCAATACAGCCCGTGGAATGCCTGAGAATCTGGAACCTGCTATGAAGTTCAGCCTGCGTTTTATTCACACGGAAGAAGCTCCTTCGAGGTTCCCATGCCTCTGTACACTGATGCTTCCAGCAACGTCATGTCTCACAGGTCTATAGTGCTTCTCTGAGTTTCACTGGTCTAGGGTAAAGGGTGAAGCGCCTGGGTTCCCGTGCTTCACTACTGTATGGCCTCAAGATGATGTTTGTAGGCACAGCGGCAAATCCATCGGTGGCAATTCTCTCATATTGTCATTGCGATGGGAAGATACCTTATTCGCTAGGAAATGTTTTACCATGGAAGACGGGTCACCACAGAGCTGTCTCTTGTGTTGAGACAAACTTTGCTGAATTTACCAGCCAGCAGTTGTGTGTCCTCCCTTTCTTTTAAGGTCGATGGAGACGCACGAGTGTAAGGAGAACGGTGAATGGTGGCCGTTCATAACCCAGGATTATCAGAAACCACAGAGTAAATTTTAGGAACGTAGACGTAGGACAGCGGAGAAAACTTCACTCAGGGACTTCAGTGAACTCTCCTTACAATGCTGAGGCCTGACACGCCTAGTGCCTGGGGGCAACTGGGCTCCTGCCCTAGGTAGTTTTGTTGAGCATGGCTCACTCAGGTGGTGCCTTTTCTCTCCCAGCAATATTGCTCCGTGAAATTCTGCCCATGATGAAAACTATTTGCCATGGGTATGTCTTTTCACATCATTGGCCGACTCTTCAAAGTACAAATGCTTTTCTAAACGGGTGCTGCCTCCCTGAGCTTTCCTTTGTCTTGGCTCAATCGATGCAGATTCCTGTGCTGAATAAGTGATGGACTAGCACAGCTGGGTGCTTGTCAGTATAGCCAGCACAAGCAGCAATTTCGTTTGTCAAGACCCACCTGGCTGGATCAAGGTTCCTTATTCCTGTGAAAACGATTTTTATCCAAAATCTAGAGCAGCACCAGTGTGCCTCTGGGAGCTACACCCGGGCCTGCTGAACAGAGGCTCCGGAGTTTTCATTTTCTGACTGAAATTCAACAAGGAATTTCATGGATCTAAGGAAACCGTGAATTGTGGACGTACCAGATTCTCACATCTTCATTGTCTAATGGAAGCTTAAGTTTCCCAGTCTGATCCGGCTGCCACTTCATTTCTGGCAATGACCATTCAATTGTGGACGTTCAGCCTTCTTTGGAGTCGTTCTGTGCCTGGAACACTTGTTTCCTCATAAAGGGAGACAATGGGTAGCAAACATCACTAAGGACATGGCATATATTTAGTCCCAGATATCACCACAGTTATTTTCTCAGACAAAGAGATCACTAGTCATTTGGTGCCAACAGAGCACAGGGAGCAATGCAGAAGGAAACCTCACAGACCTGCCTCTGGACGGTAGTATGTCACTGAGCTCAGTATATTTGAAATCATGCACTGCACGCATGAATCTGGCTATGCCTGTAGGACGAGAATTACCATGATAACCTGTATTTCAAGAAGGAAAGTGGGTTCTATAGGATGACAATGAAATATTAGAGTCACTTTAATATTTGTTCTGCAAACAGAGAATACTAGTTCCTCCTTTCAAGTGGGCAGTGAGGAGAAAATTTAGGTTAAGGAAAAGAAAAACTCTCCATGGAGACCTGATTCCAACAGGAAATCCTCCCTATCCTTCATCTGTGTCTGTCTAGGGCTGGGTGTCTGTGCTCAGTGGGTCCTGTGCGCCCCCTGCTGCCCAGTGTTTTCCCTGTAGGGGAGGCTTATGTCTGGGCTCACACTGACTTCCCCTCACTGTGCTCCTTGCACAGTAATACATGGCCGTGTCCTCAGCAGTCACGGAGCTCAGCTGCAGGGAGAACTGGTTCTTGGATGTGTCTGGGTTGATGACTAGACAATCTTTTAGAGATGGCGCATATTCTCTGTACCATTTTGAGCTGTAGTAGTAAGTCCTTCCCATCCATTCAAGGCCGCTTCCAGAGTGCTGCCTGATCCAATCACAAGTAGCACTGGTACTGGAAACAGAGTCCCCCGTGATGGTGCAGGTGAGAGTGATGGTCTGTGAAGGTCTAACCATCTGAGGACCAGACTCCTGAAGCTGCACCTGCGCCAGGCCACCTGGAGACATAGGAAATAAACATAAAACACCCTACCTCTGTGAATATGCCTTGTAGGATTCCATCTTCCCCCAACACTGACCTGATGGGAGACACAGCACTATGAGGAGAAGGAGGAAGGAAGCAGACATTTTGGAGCAAGGTCACCCTTATTCAGCAGTCACTTGAGTCCCTGGTGGGGAGACAGCATTTAAACAGGAAATCACATTAGTGATTTGCCTATGAACACCATTGGCTGGATAAGGTCTGGAGACTGTGAACAGTCCACGGGCACATAGGTCCTGCTGCTCCAAAAGGAGTTTTCTCCAAGACTGGCTCCTGCCGCATGCTGGACCAAGGCAGCTTGCAGACATGGAGGTTATCAGATGCCTAAGCAGAGGCTGAGTTTCACATCTTGCCAGATCGAAGTGTGTGCTCGCTGAAATTAATCAGAGTCCTGGTGTATCTGTGTTCTTTGATATGAACACTTCACATTTTCATTCACTTATTCTTTCTGTTGTTCATTGTGAGCTCTGAGAGCTATTCACACACCAGGAACTTTTCTCCACTGAGGAAAAAAAATCATTGAATCAAGCAAGCAAGTCAACAAGCAAGCAAAGAAATATTTGCCTCAAAAACCTAACCCTCTCTCCTTGAGTCTTTTCTGCCTCATAGAGACCCTGTATGGTTGAACAGAACTTCTCTGTGGGATTCTTGGTACAGTTTGACAGTTCAAAAATGTACCCTGGGTCTGATAACCTCCTATTTCTGCAAGGACTAACTAGTGATTTTAAATCATCGAGCTTTCATTTAATAACCAGATACATAACCTCAAACTGTCACTTGCCTCTTCATATCTCCTCCCTAAGGTGTCTAATATATTACAGGGCATTATGATGTCACATTCAGGATGAAGGAGCCCATGAAAACAGCCATGGGTCAGAGTTTTCGCTCACATTACATACAAGTGAAGCTGGGCGATGGGTAAAGAAAGCTGGAGAATACTTTGATGGACTTTGAATGATGGTGGTTTTGGAGAAGAATTTTGAAAATACCATGGGGTACTATAAAAATAAATTGATCTTAGAGGGAGTACAGGCACGGAATTTCCTAGAAGTAAGGATACGGATGGTAGCACTTCACCTCACACACGTTGGTCATGCTATGAGGAGAGGGCAGTACCTGGATAAAAAGACTACATGCTCAGTAAAGTCGAGGGTCAGTGAAAAACGGGGACCTCCCTAATGACATGGATTGATGCAACAGATGTAGCCATGAGACCAAGCATAACCAGTGTGATGATGGCGCAGCATCAGACCGTGCTCTGTTCTGCAGAAGATTGGTATCAGTTGGAACAGATTCAAAGGTACCTGAAATAAGCAAAAATGTGTCAAAACACACAACAGTATTCTACACAGTCCCTGTTAGAATGATAGTTTGGGGAAGGGGGTTGGAAATGAATATGTAATGTCATGTTGAAAAACACACTGCACCAAGGGCTCAAGTAGAAAGAAAATATTTTGAAAATAATGACAGCAACATATATACAAATGTGCTTGACATAATAGATGGATGTATGGATTGTGATAAGAGCTGTAAGAGCTCAAAATAAAATGATATTTTTTAAAAAAGAAGAACCAACTAATAAAAATTTTTTTAAAAAGAAATGTACTCATCAAAAGGAAATGTGTTCCAAGTTTCCAACCCAATTACTGCTGAGAAACAAAGGCAGGGGCTGGATGACAATGAAATGGGGAAGCTTTACTTGGAAAGTGGAAGGAATGATCCAAAAGGAGAATCCTCAAGATAAGATCCTGAAAAAAAAGGAATATAAAAAGAGAAGGAGAATTTTTTTAATTTATACTTTTAGGCATAAGGATCAGTAAGTAAATTTAGGGATTAATGGATATGTACCAGTTTCACAGGAACAATCATGGATATGCACAGGGTGGGGTTGTGATTATTGAAAAGACATGGCTTTTTGTACTTCTTGCTTCTAAATGTCTTTCCATTTCATCTGATGTCTTTCAAGCACATTTTGGATCCTTGGCCAAAGTCCTGTTTCATGGTGACCTGGAGGTTGGGAATGTCTTTCCTCTGCATGTGTGCCCAGCAGGTTTAGTCCTAAATGATAGTAGGACCCATTCTCAGAGGAAATGGGTCAACAAAGAGAGGGTATCAGGAAGTAAAATGCAGAATAAGTATCGGCAATACATAAGGTATGTATATTTCATAATCTTGTGTCAATATGTCATCTCCCAGGGGAGATTCCTTGGGGAAGTGTGAAATTTGCAGTGTTACACAGGGCCAAGGAGTTTGGGCAGTGGTCTCACACAGAATGTCCAATGACTTCATTGTTCTTATTCTGGAATCTGATTCTTCTTGGTTCCTTTATTGGTAATAAATTATTGGTAATAATTATTGGTGATAAATATTGGTAAAATTTCACCAAAGATTATTTACAACATTAATAAAAATAAAATTTCCTTAAGATGGTAAATCTATTGTCATATATTGTTGCTTATTTTCCTTTCCTCCCTTCCTCTCTCCCTCCTTCCCTCCCTCCTTCCCTCCCTCCTTCCCTCCCTCTCATCCTTCTTTCCTTCCTTCCTTTCAGGATGTAGCAGTGATTGATAGACAGCCTTGAGAAAGAATGTGCATACCATTTCCTCTTCCATCATTCCTGTCAAAGAGAAAACTGGGGTTTCTGTTAAAAATTAAAGAGTTTATTTGAGTAACAAAACAATCCAGGGAGTGGCAGTAGTATCTCTAAGGATCCAAAGTACTGATGTGAAAGGAAATTTTCAGAGAGTATACATACAGAGGGATCCGGGAAGTTACAAGAAAATTCTGATTGCTTGGCAATTTATAAAGTTTGAGTAATTTCACAATTATATATATATATAAGTGTGTATATATATTATATATAAATAGGTGTGCTCATAGGCTTCTTGAAGTATGACAACTTTGGAAAGTAATTACAAAAACACTACACATCATCAACAACAAAAATGAGGTCTGACCTATATCTTTGGCAGAAAGCATCTCCTTATGCTGACCACATAGTTCTTTTGAGCTCCTTCGCAGAATTCAAAAGAAACTCACAAACAATTAGTGGCAGATCAATTAAACACAATCACATGTGGGACTACAGGAGCAGGGAAAGGACCCTGACTGGGAGAGGTACACTACTGCCAAACTGAATAGCTTACAAAATTGGGGCAGAAATCTCTGATGTCCAAGTATGACTTAAGAGCATAGGACTCTAGCTCCCCAATATCCATCTAGGACATAACCAGGGAAGTGTGTTCTTAACTGTGTCTCCCTGCACTGGCCAGGGTGCTCTCAGCAACCTCGCTCTGTCTGACACTCCTTACATTGCTTTACATTGCAAGTCAGGGACCAGAAATAACTCAGTAGAGGCTGACTATGTGGAGATAGAAGCTGAGTTTAGCTGAGTCTGAACTTAAAGTGTCAAACTGCTATTATTTTATGGTAGAAATATAAACTAGTTAGGGGAATTTTATACTTTGTTTAGCTGTAACTTTGCAAGAACTTCTCCATAGCCCTGACCCAGGTTAACCCCCTCTATCTTGTCTCACTGATTCTCCTGTGACTGTGTGTAGGCATGAGTTGTCATGGGTGCTAGCTAAGTCAAAGGCCTAATTTTTTCCTTAGTGTCATTTCTGTCCCTACTTGTTAAGATCTGGCACCTGTATACATGGCCGGTCTCATCGATATTTAGGGCCCTAGCACTGAAAGCCCTGAAAAAAAAGATCTTAGTTAAAGCAAATTGTTTTCACCGTTTGTAGCTGTCATTCCAAGATTTGTGTCTGTGTGAAAAATTGTTTCACTCAGTCTGTGTACATGTGTGTATATGTGTTAGGCCAGGGTGACTAGAAAAAAAATGTAATGACACTCCTATAGGTATAAGAAAGAGCTTTATATCAAGGAGTGATTGTATATCAAACAAACATCCCAGTCCAGCTCAAGTCCATTAGTCCAGTACTAGTCCAGGAATCCCTCGTCAAACTCACACAGCCACAAGCAACGATGCAGAGTGCAGGAAGCACAGCCTTGTGGGTGAAGAGTTCTGTGGTGGACGCATCTCCAGGGCTTTGGCAGGTCTCCCAGTGGCCCCTCAACAAGAAGGTGAAAACAGAGAGAGGAAGTTCCCAGGATGATCCTTGTGATAAGGCCACACCCACTAGGAGCTATCATCAGGCTTCCAAAATCCACCTCTTCATTTCTATATCTTCAATTTGACATGACATTGTGTGTGTGTGTGTGTGTGTGTGTGTGTGTGTGTGTGTAATCACTTCTAGTCAGTTGGCCACACAGCTGTGTTAAATATTACATGGCAAAGGTGAGTGAGTGCTTCCAGTGCCTCATCTGCTTGTTGAAGCATTTCAGTAGGCATTCCACTGCTCCCTGGACCTACTTTTTCACTGATGCTCTTAGTGCACCTTTACCTTTTTCTTGAGTGATCCTGGTTTTTGCTGATGGTTCCTCTTGAAGCAGTGTGGGAAACAGCTACCTGTCTTTTGCCCTTTGTTCTGTATCCTTGAACAGCGTTCTGCCATTTGTTTCAAAGTTCACTGTAAAGGTGAACTCTCATGTATTTTAGCCTAAAGACCTTTATTATAGACATTTAGAGTCTTTACCACTGGGAATGTTAACATTTTTTTAAAAACTACCAAAAGTCCCATGGAAGTTTATTTCCAATAATTTTGATAAAGCTGCCTCTGAAAGCTCACCCTGGCTAAGAAGGTTCTGGAGTCCCCTGGTGGAGAAGCTGCATTTAAAGATGCCAGGTATTTGTATATGAGTGTCACTGTGAATGGTATACAATATGGGAACAGGGAACAGCTTGCTAAACTCATGGATCACAACTCCACAGGAAGGTTTCCCCAAGAGCTGGTTCCTGAAGCAAGTGGGATGCAGGCAAGTGAAAGACCAAGAAGGTTTCCAGGGCTCTCAATATTATGACACACATAATTTAATCTTTGACTCAAGGAGTGGATGCTGGGTTTGAACCCATAACCTGTGGTTAGTAACTTAATACTTAGTCCACTGCACCATGCAGCCTTTTTATAAACATCTGCTTCAGGGAACCTGTATTACAGGGTAGTGTGATGTCACTTTGAGGATCAATTGCCTCAAATGCCTGTGATATCTGTACAATGGGTAGGGACGACTACTGAAAAGTCGATGACCAAAATTATGGTTTGGGGGAAGATATTGAAAGTATCAGTGACTGCAAGTAAGGAAACCTTACTTTATCGACTCGGCATCCCTGATATTCTCCTTCAGTCTTATTTTTGTTCCCCAAATGCAAAGGGTATTTAAAAGAACGTGATTGGAGTTCTCAAAAAATGTTCGAAAAGGAAAACACTGACTTGAACATTAAATTACATTAAAATACACTGTCAGGAAATAGCTTTTTTTTTAAGATTTCTGTTTTTTATCAGTAATAAATCTGGTGTACATGTACAAGGGACCCTCAAAGTGGCAGATATACTTATATTTCTTTTTACATATATACTCATACTTTGAATATATTGAGCATATATTCAAATAATATATTACAAATATATTGAAATATTTTTAAAACATTTTATTAGGGACTCATACAACTCTTATCAAAATCCATACACACATCAATTGTGTAAAGCACATCTGTACATTCGTTGCCCTCATCATTTTCAATGCATTTGCTCTCCACTTAAGCCCTTTGCATCAGGTCCTTTTTTCCCCCTTCCTCCCCGCTTCCCCCTCTCCCCTCCTTCGTGAGCCATTGATAATTTATAAATTATTATTTTGTCATATCTTGCCCTGTCCTATGTCTCCCTTCACCTCGTTTTCTGTTGTCATCCCCCAGGGAGGAGGTCACATGTAGATCTTTGTAATCGGTTCCCTCTTTCCAACCCACTCACCCTCAATCCTCCCAGTATCGCCCCTCACATCCCTGGTCCTGAAGGTTTCAACTGCCCTTGATTCCCTGTGCCGCCAGCTCCTATCTGCACCAGTGTTCATACTCTGCTCTATCCAGACTTGCAAGGTAGAATTCAGATCATAATAGTTGGGGGGGAGGAAGCATTTAGGAACTGGAGGAAAGCTGTATTCTTCATCGGTGCTACATCCCACCCTGATGGACTCATCTCCTCCCCTAGACCCCTCTGCAAGGGGATCTCCAGTGTCCGACAAATGGGCTTTGGGTCTCCACTCTGCACTTCCCCCTTCATTCACTATGGTATGATTTTTTCCCCCTGATGATGCCTTATACCTGATCCCTTCGACACCTCGTGATCGCACAGGCTGGTGTGCTTCTTCCATGTTGGCTTTGTTGCTTGTGAGCTAGATGGCCACGTGTTTACCTTCAAGCTTTTAAGACCCCAGACACTATCTCTTTTGATAGCTGGGCACCATCAGCTTTCTTCACCACATTTGCTTATGCACCCATTTGTCCTCAGCGATCATATCATGAAATATTTTTATTTTATATAATGATATTTGTATTTATTTATTCACTTTAACATATATTTACTTATATTGATATTCACAGTAATTTTCATATTTATATTCATATTTATGTTCACATATATGTTTAGATTCATATGTGTATTTAGATTTAGATTCATATTTACATTGACATGCATATTCATATTCACACTCAAATTGTTATTCATGTTTATATTTTCAATTATATTTACACTAATATTCATGTTCTTATTTGTATTGATATTAATATCTGTACTTCCATACATATTCACATGTATATGTGTATTCATATTTAGGGCATGTTTGAGTCAAATTAATCTAGCAACCAATGATTACTGTTTTCCAGTGCAGTTATAGAGGTCTACCATTTTTACAGTTTGAACATTTTTTATAGCATATGATCTATTTCTTCTTTTTTAATTTTCAGTTGACATCTTGGACATCAGACTTTTTAAACTTAGATAGATAGTGTTCAGGGCCCAGGCCCAATCCCAGCTACATGGAAAGCCACTGCTCCCCCCAGAAGAATTTACTTCAGAAGATAGCACAGAAGCTACAGGTCAGAGAGAGGGATATGTCTGATCAAAGCACATGGGAGCAATGAAGGGTGAGGAAGAGGGAGTGGAGCACATCCTGACCCACCAAGCCTTGAGGACTGATATCCTTGCTCAGAGTAGTCAATGCACAGAGAGAACCATATGGCCGGCCCCACTAGGAAACATGAAAACCCTCACGAACCCAAAGCCCTACAGGGGACAGCACTGGAGATACAGTGTGGGAGTGGCACCCGATCTGACCCCACCACAACAAGGCAAAACACTAAGGCCGGGCAATAGAACAGCAAGAGTACAGAGCAAGGAAGCCCCAAAGGAGTACCAAAAATAGACTTTGGGGCCAGGCCGTGGCACCCCATCAAACTCCACTGGAAAACACTCCTAAACGTCATCAAACAGACCTTGAACTATTATGTCTTTGTTTTGTTTTTGCTGCTGTTTTGTTTTCTTTTGTCACTTTGTCTTGCTCTGTCTTATTTTGTGTGCGTATTATTATCTCTGCAGGTCTATCTAGGTAAGATAGGCTAGATAAACAATCTGGAGGAGAAAACAACGTGACCGATGGTCCTGGGGGAGGGGGGGTCAAAGGAGAGGGGGAGGTTGGGGAAAGGAAATGGTGTTAATAAACCTGGGGACAAGGGTACAAGAAGGGATCCAAAATCAGTGGCAAGAAGCATGTGAGACGCCTGATAGGGATTGATCAAGGACAATGTAACTGAGTAGGATTACTGAATCCAAAATGGAGGCTGAGCATGATAGTGGGACAAGAGGAAAGTAAAAGGAAATAATGGAAAGAACTAGGAGGCAAAGGACATTTATAGAGGTCACAATGCAGGCATGTACATATGTAAATATATTTATATATGATGATGGGGGAATAAATCTATGTCCATATATTTATAAGTTTATATTAAGGTAGCCAATTGACATTGAACCTCCACTCAAGTACTCCCTCAGTGCAAGAACACTTTGTTCTATTAAACTAGCATTCCATAATGCTCACCTTCCTAATACTATCACTGAAGACATATGGGTGCATAATCAAATGTGGTGAAGAAAGCTGATGGTGCCCAGCTATCAAAAGATATAGCATCTGGTTTCTTAAAGGCTTGAAAGTAAACAAGCAGTCATCTAGCTCAGAAGCAACAAAGCCCACATGGAAGAAGCCCACTAGACTGTGTGATCACGAGGTGTCAAAGGATCAGGGACCAGGCATCAAAGAACAAAAATTCATATCACTGTGAATGAGGGGAAGTACAGATTTGGGAGCCAAAGCCCATCTCTAGGCAACTGGACATGCCCCTACAGAAGGGTCTTGGGGAGAAAAAGAGTGCAGGGTGCAGTGTAGCAAATATGGAACACAAAACTTTCCTCTAGTTCTTAAATGCTTCCTCCCCCCACCACTATCATGATCCCAATTCTACCTTACAAATCCATCCCGACCAGATAATGTACACTGGTACAGACAGGAACAGGAAACGCATGGAATCCAGTTCAGAAGATCCCTTCAGGAACAGTGGAGTGAGTGGCGATACTGGGAGGGTTGAGGGAATTTGGGGATGTAAAGGGGGAACCGATTTCAAGGATCTATATATAACCTCCTCCCTAGGGGATGAACAAGAGAAAAGTGGGTGAAGGGCAACATCAGACAGTGTGAGATATGACAAAATAATAATAATTTATAAATTATCAAGGGTTCATGAGTGAGGCAGAAGTGGGAGGGAGGGGAAAATGAGAAGGTGATACTAAGGGCTCAAGTAGAAAGCAAATGTTTTGAGAAGGATGATGGCAACAAATGTACAAATGTGCTTGACACAATGGATGGATGGATGTATGGTTTGTGACAAGAGTTGTACGAGCCCCACCCCACCCCCGCAAATGATTTTTTAAAAATAAAGATAGGTAGTGTTTTTCTAGAAATATGTCCACTTATTCTAAATTTTCAAATTCACTGTTGTGATCTTCATAGTTTTGGTTCTGTTGTGATATTGGCCTTTTCATTTCTTATTCTTTATATTTGCTTTTCTTATTCCTTTTAGTTTAATAAATTTACCAGTAGTTTGTCAAACTTTGTTAATATTTTTAAAGAATTAACTTGTCTTATTGATTATTTCCCTGTTTCCTTTTCATTTATTTCTTCTTTTTTTTTTTTTGCTGCAAAAGATCTCTTTATTGTTTTTTTTTTAACAATTTATTGGGGCTCATACAATTCTTGTCACAGTTCATAGATATACATACATCAATTGTATAAAGCACATCTGTACAGTCTTTGCCTTAATCATTTTTTTCTCCTCTTTTCTTTTTTTACATTTTATTAGGGACTCATACAACTCTTATCACCATCCATACATATACATACATCAATTGTATAAAGCACATCCATACATTCCCTGCCCCAATCATTCTCAAGGCATTTGCTCTCCACTTAAGCCCCTTGCATCAGGTCCTCTTTTTTTTCCCCTCCCTCCCCGCTCCCCCCTCCCTCATGTGCCCTTGGTAATTTATACATCGTTATTTTGTCATATCTTGTCCTATCCAGAGTCTCCCTTCCCCCCTTCTCTGCTGTCCCTCTCCCAGGGAAGAGGTCACATGTGGATCCTTGTAATCAGTTCCCCCTTTCCAACCCACTCACCCTCCACTCTCCCAGCATCATCCCTCACACCCTTGGTCCTGAAGGTATCATCCACCCTGGATTCCCTGTACCTCCAGCCCTCATATGTACCAGTGTACAGCCTCTGTCCTATCCAGCCCTGCAAGGTAGAATTCGGATCATGGTAGTTGGGGGGAGGAAGCATCCAGGATATGGGGGAAAGCTGTGCTCTTCATCGGTACTACCTCGCACCCTAATTAACCCATCTCCTCTCCTAAACCCCTCTATGAGGGGATCTCCATTGGCCGACACTTGGGCCTTGGGTCTCCACTCTGCACTTCCCCTTTCATTTAATATGGTATATATATACATATACATATATACATATACACAAATATACACATACATACACACACTTACATCTTTTTTTTTTGCATGATGCCTTATACCTGGTCCCTTTGGCACCTCGTGATCGCACTGGCCGTTGTGCTTCTTCCATGTGGGCTTTTTTGCTTCTGAGCTAGATGGCCGCTTGTTCACCTTCAAGCCTTTAAGACCCCAGACACTATCTCTTTTGATAGCCGGGCACCATCAGCTTTCTTCACCACATTTGCTTATGCACCCATTTGTCTTCAGCGATCCTATCATGGAGGTGTGCAGTCAATGATATGATTTTTTGTTCTTTGATGCCTGGTAACTGATCCCTTTGGGACCACTTGATCACACAGGCTGGTGTGTTCTTCCATGTGGACTTTGTTGCTTCTGAGCTAGATGGCCGCTTGTTTATCTTCACCTTTTCATTTATTTCTGCTCTATTCTTTAATATTTATTGTCTTCTGGTGACTGATGTTTTACTTAGCTCTTTTTTGTTCTAATTGTTGAAGGTTTGTGTTACCATGCTGACTTTTGCTTTATTTTTTGATATCTTCATATATTGTTCATAACGTGTGTTCTTAGTATTGCTTCTGAAGTATACTAAAGCTTTTGGTATGCTTATTTTTGTTTTTGTAAGGAATTTAAAATCTTAATCCCTACCATTTCCAAGTAATTTAATGCACACAATTGCTCATTTTCCATGTTAGATTTTATTCTTTTATCTTCCTATTGTTCATATATAATTTAATAATGCGGTGAAGTAAAATTTATTTGTAATATCACAATTTTTAAAAATGTATTAAAGCTAGCATTGTAGCCTAACGTATGGTTTATTCTGAAGAATGGTACATATGAACATGAGAAGAAGGTACATTGACGTTTTCTTTTGATAGTATGTTTCCTACATGTCTAAGAGGTCAGTAATTGTGGTATTTAGTTCTTCTGTTACTGTATTGATTTATTATCCAGTTGATATTTAGTGTTGTTCTGTCAAACCCAGTGTGGATGTATTTAACTCTATTACTGTAAAATTATGTAGTTCTATCTTTAAGTCTATAAGAGCTTGATTAATATATTTTGAGGGTCTGCCACTAAATTAATATATACTTATTACTATTTTTCATCTTGCTCTTTTGTTCCTTTTATCATATAATGCCCTTATTTGTCTCTCATTAAAGATTTGGTCCTATTTTATTATTAATTTGTATAGCCAGTAACACATTTTAAAATTGTAATTGATTAATATTGCTACCCTTGCTTTTTTAATTTCCATTTTCTTGATATATTTTCTTCTACCTTTGATTTTTAGATTATATTTGTCTTTATGTCTTAATTGTGTTTCTTTTTTTTTTCACAGTTGAGCTTGCTTTATGGGTGGCATGCTGGCTGGGTTGTGGGGGCAGGGCAAAGACTCAGATTGAGCTTATCAAGGGACTGGGGCATGGCGTCCTAGCTGGTGCCAGGATGGGATCAACTCCTTCAGGACGGAGGGGCTATGAGAAGAGGCGGCAGAGAGAGCGAGGAGAGGTGGGGAAGGAGGGAGGGGTGACAAGGGGATGGGGTAGGAAGAGAGACAAAGGGAAGGCAAGGAGGAGACAAAAAGCAGGGCCTGGCTGGGGCTGATGTACAAACCAGAGGTGCTCCGTCTGGTCAGCAGCAGGAGAGGCTCAAAGGGGAGCCTCCTGGGAAGTGTAGGCAGCCATGAGGGCCCGCTTCAGCTGCTCGTAGGTGACGAACATCACCACGTTCCAGGAACCCAGGCGGAGAAAGGAGGGCATGACCCCTTTGTAGAAGGCCCGGGGCCCCTCCTTCTGGAGCATGGTAAGGGCGCAGTTGCCAGCGCTGCTGTACTGGCCCAGGGCAGAGTTCATATATCTTGTCTTGACCACGTTGACGGGGAGGCGATAACGGTGGTGCAGAAGCCGGCCCCGAAGGCGGAAATGAAATGGCAAGGGAGGTCATCCGTCATGAGGTTGGCCTTCAGGAGGGAATCTTTGATGAGGTCATAGGTCACCAGTTCAGCACAGTTGACAATGGCATTCCGAGCCACATTGGGTGAGGTCCCTTTCCAGAGTCCCTGAAACCCTTCCTCCCGAGCAATGATCTTGTAGGCATCCACAGTGCTCTGGTATCTTGGGCTACCTCCAGCCGGGGCCTGACCTTGGAACCAGACCTTCACCACATCTGTGGGCTGGGCCACCACCACAGCCAGGGCACCAGTGGTGCTGCCTGCCAGGAGGCGGCTACCGATGCCGGCATGCTCAGAGCCCTTGGTGTAGAACTGCTTGACGGAGTCATAAAGGCCGATGCGAACAGAGGCGAAGCTCATCTGGCGCTGGAGGCCGGCGACCAGCCCGTTGTAGAGGTTGCGGGGGCCCTCTGTGCGCACCATGGTCAGGGTGGTGTCCAGCACGCCGCGGTACTGAGCGCTGGCTATGGCCCGCAATGGCCCTTGGCTTTCTCCTTGGATCTGCAGCCGGACTTTAGCGGTATCCAGGGGGAAGGTGATGAGATCCGCGATGCAGGCGGCTGTGCCAGCCCCCAGGAACTTCACCGTGGCGGTCGGGGGCACATCGGTAGCCTTGGACCCAACCATGATGCTGACATCCTGCTACCTCCCAGTAATGAAGACGGGTGGAGAAGGGGAGGGCACCTTCAATCAGCAACAAGATGAGATAGAGGAACTCTGCCGGAATCCGGACTTGTAAGGTCTCAAGATGAGGCCTCCGAAGATCAAGCTTCTCTAAAGACGTCCCATTCTTCAAAGCCAACAGTGGCGATCAGGATCTGATCTCTTTGGTTTTCCATAGAAAATAGCTGAGATATGGAACACCTATTGGTCATACTATGTATCCGGGCTGCGGGGAGAACACGAGATGCAGATGGCAGTGCGGTCGGCGGGGACACAATCGGAGATGAAGCCGTCGGGGTGCAGCAGATTTATGGATCAAGCAGATTTATGCTTTTCACTGCCTCTTGAGAGGTGCATTGAGTCCTTTTACATTCCATGTCATTATTGATGTGTATGCATTTATTGCTGTCATAATGCATTGCATTTCTGGGTTTTTTTTCCCCCTTTGTGGAGTTATTGAGTTTTTCCCCTCAAATTTTGTGCCCTGAGTTCATTTTTTTAAGTTTCTGTTAATTTTTTTCATTATTATTTTGTAAGACTCCATGCTTTGTTCTTGTTTTTCTTATGGATTAGCTTTATCTTTTCTTCTTCTTCATCCTTTCCATATTACTTGAGAATTTTGTTAATAATTATATGATTCCAGACAATAATATTGGCATAGAAAATATTTTCTAGATCATTCTAAGGGAAATTTATTGAATAAATATGCATTTTTGAGTATTTATTAGGATGAAAAGATTCAAGATACATCAGAGGGTGTGAAGAAAATTTCCACTCAGCATGAGAATATTTTTTTTGCATTAACTATTTCTAACTTTGAAAACAAATGGCCCTAGTTAGTTTCCTGGAGTGTAAACTGAGATCTCATCTATACTTATTATTCTGAAGTCTGCCTTTGGATCTCTGGTGACAGACAGACAAAGCCCATTCTAATGAAGAGAAGGCAAGTGCCAATGCAGGAAGTTTCCCAAGAGTCACTGTGCACGGTATCCCTAGAAAGGTGCTGACAAGGTGGGGAAACCACAGCTTCTGAGAGGAAATCATCACGACTTCATTGCCTGGCATCTGCTGAAAATGGCCTAAAGAACATTTTGAGAAATTAGTTTGCAATTTCCTCCCCTTGTGACATATTTACTATCCTTTGGAATCAAAGCTGTCCTTCCAATGAGTGCTCCCTTTATTGTGACTCCAATGAGTGATCTTACTAATGACTCCGCCCACCGGACAGGTCATTCCAGTTCACCTGTTCCCAGTGTCAGGAGTCTCTCTGTTTGGAACCCTTGTTTCTGCATACAGGGAGACAATGGGTAGCAAGCATCACGAAGGACATGTCACAAATTTAGCCCCAGAAGTCACCACAATTGTTTTCTCAGATATAGAGATCATTAGTCATTCACTGCACGATTCACTGACAACAGTGCACAGGGAGCAAAACAGAAGGAAACCTTCACAGACCTGACCCTGGGCGATAGTAGGTCACTGAGTACATTTGAAATCATGCATTGCATGCATGAATCTGGCATGCCTGTATTTTATTGTCAAAGGTTTTGAGTCATGGATAGGGTGAGAATTACCATGATAACCTGTTTTTCAAGAAGGAAACTGGTTTCTAAAGGAAGGCAATGAAATATTAGAGTAACTTTAATATTTGTACTGTGAACAGACAATGCTAGTTCCTCCTTTAAAGTTGGCAGTGAGGAGAAAATTTAGAGAGTAATAAATTCTACATTACAAATCTGACTAGATGAGAGGATGTGCATAGGCACAGATAGCAACTGGAAACACAGGGAATTCAGGACAGATGACACCTTCTGGACCAGTGGTGAGAGTGGTGATTCCTGGAGGGTGGAGAGAATGTGGGGTAGAAAGGGGGAACTGATTACAAGAATCTAGGTATAGCCTCCTCCCTGGGGGATTGACAGCAGAGAAAATGGTGGGGAGAGATGTCAGACAGTGTAATGTATGACAAAATAATAACAATAATTTATGAATGATGAAGGGTTAATGAGGTAGGGAGAGTGGGGAGGGAGGAGAAAATGAACAGCAGATACTAAGGGCTCAAGTCGAAGGCAAATGTGAGAATGATGATGGCAACACATGTACATATGTTCTTGACACAATGGATGTATGTGTGGATTATGATAAGAATTGTACGAGCCCCCAGGAAAATGATTTAAAAAGAAAAACAAAAACTGTCCGTGGACATGCTGAGAGATGAAAGAGGGAAGGAACCCTGAGTCCTCCTTGTCATCCATTTCTGCCTGTCTAGTGCTGGGGATGTGTGCTCAGTGAGTCCTGTGTGCCCCCTGCTGCCCAGTGTCTTCCTTGCAGGGAAGTTTGTGTCTGGGCTCACACTGACTTCCCCTCACTGTGTTTCCCTTGCACTTAAAGTAATACACAGCTGTGTCCTCAGCAGTCACCGAGCTCAGCTGCAGGGAGAACTGATTCTTAGATGTGTCTCTAGTGATGGAGAGCTGGCTTTGGAGGGATGGGTCATAATTTGTACCGCCATTATAGCATATGAGTCCCATCCACTGCAGACCCTTCACTGAGGGCCGGCGGATCCAGTGCCAGCAGTAACCACTGCTTGTGATGGAGAAACCAAAGACAGTGCAGGTGAGTGACAGCTTCTGGGAGGGCTTCACCAGTACTGGACTCGACTCCTGAAGCTTCACCTGGGACAAGACGCCTGCAGAAAAAACAGATGGTCCACGTCAGTCACGTGAATTCACAACAATTCCCAAAGACCCAGGGCAGATATCTGAATCTCCACTTTGGGAACTGTTACCAGGCACAGGAGAACACACAGAAATAGCATCTTTAGACCACAGCTCTGCTTTCCCAAGAGACCTAGAACCCTGTCTGTTAGGAACTGATAGCTTTCCCGCCCAAGGGTGAAATTTACCCTAGTGCCTGAAGAATGATTGCATGTGAGGGAGCCCTGTCCTTATAAACAGATAGTAATAGAGACCAGACAACCTTTTTCCTCCTGAGCCCATGCTAGGGTAGCTCTTTGTTTGAACTCATATGCATGTTAGTCTACAGAGAGAGAGCACTTGACCTAAGTGGTGTGTATTAAAGATCAAAGGAAAACCAAGTATTTCTGAGCTCAGTGTTTTCTCCCTCCAGCCCCTCAACGTCTCTGCCCTGCCTTGGGCTCCTGTATGTCCTGTGCCCTAGAGAGTGGACAGACTATCATTTGTTGAAACATCAGGTGGACACCAGGGTATCGTCATCACCCACAGTCTCCAAACATCTTTTCTTTCCACTTCAACACTTCCATATCAACCTCCTCAAAGTCTTCAGGGGTTTTCTTTGGGCCACTGCCATCACCAACACCAGCACTCCTACAAACAACACATCTCAGGTTTTGATAACTAGGGCCAATCTCAGTGTAAATAAAGAGATCCAAGTGGCATAGGGCCTCAGGGAGGAGGTTTCCAACTGGGGAATGTGGGCCCCAGAAAAGAATAGTTTCAACTTTGTAACTTCTAACTGATGCAAGACTGAGATGACAGTCCCTTGGTTTGCCAGAGCACATGCAACATTAGGGCAAAACTAGTCAGGAGTTCAAGGATAAATACATAACAGAGAAGTGAGTGAAAATTTAAGTCACCAGGGGTACAGAATAAGAATAATGATATTTCAGGTTTTGAACAAAAAGACACCCACTTGAGACCCAACAAGCACCCTGAATTAAAATAAGGTCCATCCAGGCACTAGTCCTGATCCTGAGCAGGAGCTGGAAATAAAGGAGGGAAGGCGAGGGACGGATTAAACGGTAATCACCTGTAATACTTCAGCATCATTAATAAATCGATGTAATTTATACTCCAGGAGCCTTCCTTATTGGAATCTCCAGCCTTTGGTGAGTCCAGAAAATCAGGGGTTCTCAACCTTCCTAAGGCCACGACTCTTTAATACAGTGTCTCATATTGTGGTGATGCCCAAACATAAAATTCTGTTCTTTTTAACATTTTATTAGGGGCCCATACAACTCTTATCACAATCCATACATACACATACATCAATTGTATAAAGCACATCGTTACAATCTTTGCCCTAATCATTTTCAAAGCATTTGCTCTCCACTTAAGCCCTTTGTATCAGGTCCTTTTTTTCCCCCTCCCTCCCCACTCCCCTCCCTCATGAGCCCTTGATAATTTATAGATTATTATTTTGTCATATCTTGCCCTGTCCTATTTCTCCCTTCCCCCCTTTCTCTGCTGTCCGTCTCCCAGGGAGGAGGTCACATGTAGATCCTTATAATCGGTTCCCCCTTTCCAACCCACTCACCCTCTACTCTCCCAGTATTGCCCCTCACACCCCGGTCCTGAAGGTATCATCCACCCTGGATTCCCTGTGCCTCCAACTTCTGTATGCACCAGTGTACAACCTCTGCTCTATCCAGTCTTGCAAGGTAGAATTCGGATCATGGTAGTTTGGGGGAGGAAGCATCCAGGAACTGGGGGAAAGCTGTATTCTTCATCGGTACCATATCACACCCTGACTGACTCATCTCCTCCCCTAAACCCCTCTGTGAGGGGATCTCCAGTGGCCAACAAATGGGCTTTGGGTCTCCACTCTGCACTTCCCCCTTCATTCACTATGATATATTGGATGATGCCTGCCTTATACCTGGTCCCTTTGGCATCTCGTGATCACACAGGTTGGTGTGCTTCTTCCACGTGGGCTTTGTTGCTTCTGAGCCAGATGGCCGCTTGTTCACCTTCAAGCCTTTAAGACCCCAGACACTATCTCTTTTGATAGCGGGCACCATCAGCTTTCTTCACCACATTTGCTTATGCACCTGTTTGTCTTCGGCGATGGTGTCATGGAGGTGTGAAGCCAATGATATGATTTTTTTGTCCTTTGATGCCTGAAAACTGATCCCTCATAAAATTATTTTCATTGCTACTTCATAACTATCATTTTGCTACTGTTATGCATCAGGAGAAACATGTGAAATGGTCGTTCCACCCCTAAAGGGGTCGCGACCCACAGGTTGAGAACTACTGTTCCAGATGCAGGCAGAATAAACCCGGGTTGGATTGGGTGAAGTTGCTGTGGGAGGTGTTCTTAGGAAACACTTGGCACCTCTGGGAACGCCTTGCACACACAGACACACATGCACACAGGTGAACACATGAAAATATTAGCAAACAAGAACCTAAAATGTACGCAGAGAGAATTCAAAAGCCAAGTGAAGTAAGAGACCATGTACAATATTTAACTTACAATAAGAGCTCACCCAAAAACCCAGAGCTTAGCATCGTGATCTGCGTGTTCGTTGCATTTATAAAATGTAATACTTGGTGACACTTTTTTTCCAGTTAATCTCATTTATCAAACAAGGTTTTTTCAACAGTAAATAAACTCTTGTCAAACTTCATTGTTCATTGTTCAACCATAACCACCCTTAAATATTATAAATGATCTCTCTCTCTCTCACCTCTCTCTCTCTCTTCCTCCTTTCAGTGTAGACTGGTTAAATTTTTTCATGTTTGTAATTTTTGAATACTAAGAGGGCACTACAGCATCACCCCAGGGCATAATTACCAATGAAAGCAAATTAATTAATTATAAAGATTGTTTAGCTTAATTATGTCTCCTTAATTATGTGTGTCTTATTTGGAGATAAATAGAATGAATGGGATTAACAATGAATGGTAATTTTTTTATCACCATTATTTGCAAAAATCTGCCTGGGCACACAGACAAGACAGTAAGGCGAACATCAGCTTGAGAAATGATGTCCACTGGCTGGAGAGTACATCGTCAGAGGACCATACTGGGGATACATGGTGTGGAGTGAGCCTGGTCTGACCCCCACCTCCCTCCACAGTGGGGTGGACCAATAAGGGAACAGAACAGGTCAGCAATGGGAGCCAAGCCAAGCCATAAAGCCCCTGAGGAGCCACAAAAGTAGACTTCAGGCTAGGAGGAGAAGTTCCCTAAACTCCCCAGGACCGGCGGGGAGAGAGTCATAAAGGTCAGCAGACAGATCTGGGATTATGTATGTTTTTAGGGTTGGGTTTGTTTGTTTTTTGCTAGTTTTTCCACCCTTTATAATTCAATCTATTCTTTCTGTTTTGTTTCGGCTTTTGTTGTTTTGCCTACCCATATAGGCAATGGTTTTGGAGGGCCTTGGTTCTGGAGTGTGGGGGAAGGGAGTGCTTATCAAACAATTCCATAGGTAGAGGAACAATTAGGAAATTAAATCAATAATGAGGAGGACTTAGAGATTCTGGGGGTGTTGGAGCAATAGCAATTTAGCTAAGAGGCATTACTAAGAGGCAGAAAAGGCGTGAGTGTGATGGTAGAACAGGGGGAATGTAAAACAAAATACAGAAAAGATCTAGGAAGCAAAACTATGGATAGAGGTATAAACATAAGGGTGTACATATATAAATATATAAATTCATAAAATAGAGATATTGACTTGTATGGCCATACATTGAGGAAGTGGATGGACTATGGGCTTCTGCTCCAGCCCGCCCTCAACACCAGATCACTTTGTTCTAACAACATGGCATTTTACTGTATTGTTATTTAAGTTCAAGTTAATTGGGTACAAACATAACAATGGTTGAGAGACAACAATTAATAACGCATTCTATGAGTCCAGTAATATTCTGATACCAGGGTCAGATAATGATACTTCAAGAAAATGTAGACCAATATTGATAATGGAGCTACAAGAAATTTTTTTTTAATATTAAGAACTGAGGCAGACAACATTTAATATGTTGTCTGACTCAGTTCCCAAATAACTTGAACTTAAATAACAATACAATAAAATGGTATTTATTCATAACTGCCAGAATCTGCACCTTTAAAAATCTTACAATTAGGCTAGAAGTGTCTCATGGAATTTTATTTATTTTATTAAATATTTTATTGGGGGCCCTTACACCTCTTTTCACAATTCATGTAGTCATCCATTGTTTCAAGCAGATTTGTACAGGAATTAACAAGACTAACAATAGCATTGACCACACATGCTAATGATCCTCAGAAATCAGGATGGTGACATGTTGTCTCATGTACTTTGAATATGTTATCAGGAGAGATCCATCTTGGGAAAATGATATCATGCCTGGTAAAGTAAAAGGCAAATGAAAAGAGGAAGAGCCTTGTGTGGATCATTGGCTGCAGCAATGGGCTCAAACATAAAATCCACCGTGAGATGGAGCAGGACTTGGGAGTGTTTCATCCGATTGTACCTAGGTTCTCTGTGAGCTGGAACCTACTTGAGGGCAACTAACAACAACAACACACTGTCCTCTTTGTCCAAGACTCTCCTGTTTCCATTCTTCCCCCTGAGCTAAATCCTGTCCTTGATCTTACTTACATGACTGGTTAGCCTAGCAGGGGGTGAGTTCAGTTCTGGACATGAAAGTGACCAAAAGCAATTCCTTGAGGATCTTTTTTGTGAGTCTGAGTTTGGGTCCCCATTTTTCTCCCACTCTCTCCAGGATTTTCTAAAGGGATTACTTTTGGAGCACTTGGTAGCAGTGGCTATGCACATCCCGTTCTGCTGATCAATCACTAATTTTTGGTGAGCAACCCACTGGAAAGTGGCTTGTATAACTAAGAAACCGTTTGGACTCTAGTTGCATGCTATTGTGGGTGGCTCTACAATGAATGAACAAACCCCTGTTTGTGAAGAGGGTAGAAGTTGGGCTGCTAACTTTAAGACTAGCAGTTTGGAACCACCTATAACACCACAGGAGAAAGAATGAGCGTTCTACTCCAGCAAACGTTTTCATTCTTGGAAACTCACCAGGGAAGTTCCCCCTTGTCCTATAGTATCTATGTGAGTCTGCATTGACTCGATGACAATGAGGTTTTTATGGTGGAGGTTGGGGAAAGGGAAGTTAATGATTTATCCACAGAAACAGGAAACCTCACATGAAAACAGGTGTAGTAGCTACATAGTTTCATTTCAACTTGGGAAATAAGTCTAGGGGTAGAGGGTAGCCTGTCAATCAGATCACAGCTTGATGATGCCTCCTGGTGGGCATGACCTTCTCATGTAGATTCTGGGAATTTCTACTCTTTTTCCCTGGAGCTGGGCTACCCTCTCTTTCTGCTTCACCTTCCTGCTCTTGAGTAACTTGGAGAGCTAGAAGAGCCACACGAGACCCATGCCAGCACTAAATGCTTCTACCACCATTGGATACACAAAACTTTTCACCCACTGGCCTGCGGTCTTCCTGCATTCGTCATCATTCCATGTGCTGTGTGAGTCTGAAGGGGAAATTTTGGACTACTATCAGATATATGGGCTAATATCGGATGTTTAGAGCTGATCTGGATTGGGATAAAATGTTTTCTTGTTATCTATTAGTCATTGATGTAAATCTCTTTCTTGCACATATTTGAATGACCGTGAATTTGTTTCTCTAGTCTACCCAGTATAACACAGCAAGTATTTCCAGAGAAGTCACCCTTTAGTTGCAAAACCTAGGCTAAGTTTTCCCAGATCTAAGGATAAGGTGGCTCCAGCAGAACTGGGAACATAAACCAGTTTAATTCAGAAAATATTGCCTGATAAGTGATGTTTGTGGATTCCTGATAAAGTCAAGTAACAGTTTTCTGTACAGCCTGGGGAACTATCTGACCATATTGGGAAACATAACCGAGTGTTACAAATCAACTTTCTCTATTTTCAGCCAGGAACTTTGGAATCTGACTTGAACTTTCATAAAGGAATTCCCAAGTATAACAGGCATGAAAGAAGCACAATCTTTCTGGATGCAAGTTAATCGGGAAATAGTTCACTTTGATCTTTCCCAAAAACACTTATTCTGAGAGTCTCAGCAGCCAAGAGTTACCTGCAGGTAGGAAATTTAAATTTCAGATCACTCAACTTGGAAAAGTCTTCCCCACTGTCCATAACGACCTCTTGGACTGATAGAAACTTGAATGAGTGATACATTAAATTAGCAGAGTGCACGAATCATGATAAGCATCATAGAAGAACATAACTCTCATGTTTAACTATCCCCAAAGCTTCCCGGTGAAATCAAACAAGAAGATAGTATAAATTCCAGCTCTATGGACATTACGTTTAACAACCATTCTCCCATCTATGTTCCTCCATTCCCTTTTCACTGCTCCTGCTGAAGGTTTATTTTTAAATTTTGTTAAAATGACATATAACTTACCTAGACGTGCATGCCATTAGGTACTTCTCTTTTCCCCAAAACCAGTCATACACGATAGTGCTTTAGGTCAAAGAATGGACCATCACTGTAAAGGTTAAGCAAGGACCCTAAGTTCTTGCTTCAGACCCATTAACACCTTGGCAGGATTGGATGGTTGGGTGTTTGGAGTTAGTTAGGAGGATGCACATCCGGGGAATCTGATCACAGGCTTACGCACCCAACGTACATTGTTGTATTTCACCCATGTCACCCATACACGCTCTCTGCTATGGGGGAAAGTACTGGAGCCTCGGCCATTGTTATCTGAGTCTCAGCCACTGCTGTGGGCCCTTTGGCGCGGACCGCCTCTCCCTGGCTCCTCCCCGAGCCCCGTCCCAGGCCCGCCATGCCCCGCCCACCCTTGCCAGGCACCTGTGTTGGTGCCTCAGCAGAAATGGGCGGGGCAAGAGCTGCCGTGAGAGGACTGAAGGCAGAGACCCTACTCCTCCCTGACCCCGCTAGCTCCTCCCCCTCCGGGTCACGCCCAGAAAGGGCCGGAAGTGGCGGTGTCTTATACTGAACTGCCGCTCACAGCGAGGATGCCGCTGTCTGGTGCTCTGCTTGCGGTGCCAGAGAAGCGCCCACAGCCTGAGCACCCTGTTGCCGGTGCTCCCAGGTGGGAGGCCCTGGGCTCCGGGACATGTGTGTGGGCGGAGGCTGTTTTAGTCCAGCTGACTAGGTTGCAAGCGCCCTTTCTCTCCCCCAGGAACCCTGCCAGCGCTTCTCTTGGTGAGAGGTGGGCGGGTGTCCCCAAGGCCGGTCCTATTTCCCTGCTTTCAGATTGGTTGTGGTTCATGGTGGGAGTCCCTGTTGGAGAAAGGGGATCCCGGCTGGGGTTTGGGGCTTCGGGGTTCCCTGATTCTCTCTTTGCGGGTCTCCTAACCCCCCTCCCTTGTTTCCTTCCGCACAGCGATGCCTCCTCCCGAGACTCCTTGCGCCTCCTCAGCTCAAAGGTGAGCCCGGGATCTTGTTCTGCTGACCTCTCTCTGGACCCGACCAGAGTCTGTTCTAGGCGCAAGATCTCTTGCTGGTCCGTGACAGAAACGTCTTCCCTGGCTTTAAAATATTGGTGGCCGCCCTTTCTTCTTACTCTTTGTTTTTATTTCTATCTATATATTACTAAGGTTTTTAAAATCATTCCCATTTCATTTCCTTTCTATTCTTTATTGTTTCTGTTGGGTTCAGTTTGTGAAGCACAAAAGGAGTGGATGCCTAGAGATGAAATAACATGCGAGTGTCTGTAAGGATGTCTGGGTGGGGTCGGGGTGGGTCGCTGGCGGAGTTGGGGAGGGTGAGGGGACTTGGGGAGTAAGAATGAAGGATTGAGGGGACTGAACACTACAACTGAAGGTGACTAATAAGTCTGCTTAAAGGCGATTTAATCATAGTGGGAAAATAGACGATGTGAAATCGATTGTGGTAGTGATTGTGGAATGCTTAAGTAGGCTGAATTGTGGGATTATGTGGGATATGTGGATTAAGTGCCCCAAAACGTGTTAAAAAGAAAGAAAGATGCTCTCCATCACAAAAGTAATCTAACTAAACTATGCACAGAAGAATCAAAAACCAAATTGAAACAAAGGAACCAAAAACAAGGTAATGCTAAGGTGTTCAACCTCTATTTGGGGGATGAAACTGGAAGTGACCCTGAAATGGGCCCTTGGCGTTTGAACGTTGTGAGGCTGAAGGACAATTTATTTGGGGCTGGTGTACTGGGCGTTGGCCCTGGGGCCCTTGGCCAAGGCGCCTCTGCCAGCTGTCCAGGCAGCAGCAGGCTCATGGTCACCAGGATGTCGCAGGCTGTGATGGTGGAGTAGTTTGGAATGTGCCAGTTGAGATGCCTGGTCGGCGATGTGCCCAAAGGTGTCTTTCATCAACGAGTGCACAACGCTCATGGCCATGAACGAGATACTGGAGTCTGAGTGGACCTACTGGAGCATCTTGTGCACATAACACACAGTAGGTCTCCTTGCCGCTGCATTGGCATTTCTTGCTGTGCTCCCTTTGAGCCTTAGCTGCAGCCTCCTTGGGACTCCTCCCTGGAGCAGGCAGGGACTTAGCAGGGTCAGGTGGGTTGTTTGACTGGGACGGTACACCTGGTAAAGGTAATGTAGGTGTCCTAAGGCGAGCTGAGGGAGGACAGAAACCTCCCCTGGAGCAGAAATTGTTGAAGCTCACTGGATCTTGACTTTTAGTAGGAATTTAGACCATGAAAGAAGGACCTCTAGATCCCTCTGACCTGTTGGGTTTTCAGCAGGAAGTGTTGGAAAAGTTACCACAGGGATAACTGGCTTGTGGTGGCCAAGTGTTCATAGTGATGTCACTTTTTAATCCTTCAATGTCGGATGATTTGATCTAATCTTCCTTGTAAGATGGGGGTGGAGGGGTGAGGGGCAGGAGTAGAGGAGAGGAGGGAGGACAGGAGAGAGGAAGGAGGTGAGAGGGAATGATTGGAGCTGCCTCCACATTCCCTGATCGCCCCTAGCCTTGAACCCCGGGCAGCCACCTGCTGGAAAAGGTGTGTAGGCCAGCCACTGAGTGGGGACTTGTTTTTCTCGACACTACCTAGGTGGTCAATGAGGAGGTCCTGTTAGGAAAATGGGTTGGAGATGCTCACATTGTGCACTTGTGTGTCAGCATGCCGTTTGGATCCCTGGCCCGCTGTCGGCACTCTCCCACCCTGGGGTCCCCAGGCTTTCCCACCTGTCTCACAAACTTGAATAGTTGAGTTGGATCCCATTTTATTTTTGTAGATCTTATCATTGTTTCAAAATGTTTCACACACACAAAAATCTATTTTCAATTTCATTATTTATGTGATTTTGGTGTGTACATAAGTGCATGTGTGTGTACCATACACATGTTTTTGTAGTATCCTTTTTGATAACGACTAAGGATGTTTACCAGTAGTTTTGTTAGGGCAAAATGTGTGCTACCTGCTAACTGCATATATAAATCTCCTAGTACTGCTTTTGCCCATTTTAGCCCTGCAGGCAGGCTGGCCGGCTCTCCCTGCTCTCTGGCAAACAGCATCACCTCCTCCTCCTCTTGTGTTTTAGAAGGGTATAGGTGTGTTTGAAAGATGGTCAGCATCTTAATATGTAAGGGTTAATGGTTTGGGAGTTGGAGATTAGCAGTTTATCATTAGGGATTTAAGTACCAAGTATTTTTTGTGTGTTGAAATGTTGCCTAGAACATTTTAACATTTACTACCTATATATAGTATTTATGACCTATTTGGCAACTTTTAAAAAATTTAATAAATCTTTTTATTGGGGCTCATACAACCCTCATCACAATGCATAAATATTCGTTGCCCTCGTTATTCTCAAAATTCTCCTTCCACTTGGGTTCCTGGAATCAGCTCGTTTTCCTTTTTATCCCTTCCCTTCCCTCCCCGCTCTCCCCTCCCCCATGAACCCTTAATAGTTTATAAATTATTATGTTATCTTATACTTCCAGGCCTCTCCCCTCACCCACCTTCCCATTGCCCATCCCCCAGAGATTAGAGGAAGGTGATCACACAATGATGGTTTTTGTTCTAGGTGTCTGCCACCTGGTCCGTTCAACACCTTGTATTCGCTTAGGTTGCGCACTTCTCTGTGGGCTTTGTTGTTTCCGAGCTAGATGGCCGCTTGTTTGCCTTCAATTGGCAACTTTTTTACATGACATCTTCAATTTATGATGAATAAGGAATTTTCTTTTCTTCTTTTTGGAAGTCATTTTCTTCTTTTTATTAATTCCTTTTTTCTGATCAATCTAGCTAGTATCATTTTTAATATGAGTGGTGAAAATGGATATGTATGTTTATCCTGATTCTGCGGTGGGGTGAACTTTTTTCTCTTTCTCTTACATGTGACATTTTCAAAGTTTTTTTTACAAGAATGTATATTAGCATATTGAGTTTTACCTATTTCATGTTAGATTTGTAGTTGTTTTTTTTAACATGAAAAGCTTTTTACTTTGTTTATTATTCATTCTGTGTCAATTTAGATAATTGACTTTTCCCCCATCACTAGGCATATTTGAGTGTTCATTTTCTTGTGTTAAATCAATTCTGGGATGAATTAGAATTAATCTTGATGCATGCTTATTTTAATATATTGTCTGACTCAGTTTCCTATTTTAAAAATAACTTTTTCATTCAGATCCATTATCAACACTCGTCTATAGTTTTCTTAAAATATCGTCATCTGACATGGGTATCAGGTTATTTCTTGTCTCATAGAAAATGTTACTAAGTGCTCTCTAAAAACTATTGTTATGTTGGAACCCAATAAGTTGAACTTAAGCAACAAAACAGTAAAAAAGTGCTTATTAATCTTATGTGAATACTCTAGCTGCCAGAATTTTTAGTTTTCATCTATCTTACAGTTAGGCTGGAAGTTTCTCAAGAAATTTTATTTTGATCCAATTGATTATAGACCTTCTAAGCATCCTGCAATCCAGTGAGTAATTATTGTCAGTCTCTTGCTCTGCTGGATCCTCTGAACTTCCAGCTGAACCCTCAGTGTACAGGACTGCATGATTTACAGTTTCCTAGACAGACAAATAGCTGCTCACCACTTAGTGAGTGTGTTGTTTTAGACTAGAGCCCATGTTCCTGAAAGTACTCTGCCACCTGGCATGCTGTGAGGCCCTTAGAGAACTGCCTTCAGCTCACCAAAAGAATGGGCTAATGAGGGGTGGAAATGCCTCAGTGATTTTGTTGTCACCTTGTTTGTTCCAACTTTTTTTAACTGAAGAAACCTCTTCCCTTTTTTTCATGAGAGAAATAATATCTTTTGTAAACATAACACACTAATGTCTTTGTGTTTGCGCTGGGTGTATATTTGTGGTTTCTGAGACTGTTGTCATATCAGCTGTCATTGAGTCAGTGCCATCTCACTGGGACCCATTGCACAACAGAACAAAACATTGCACTCTCCTGTGCCATCCTCATAATTGAGGATGAACGCATGTTTTTAAAAAATTTATTTATTTTAACTCATTTTATCAGGGGCTTGTACAGCTTGTATTACAATCCATGCATATATCAATTGTGTTACACACATTTGTACATGTTGCTATCATCATTTTCAAAACATTTTCTTTCTACTTGAGCGCTGTATCAGCTCATTTTATTCTTCCCTCATGAAGCCCTGATAAATTATAATTTTTTATTGCTTTTTCGTGTCTTATACTGTCTGATGTCTCCCTTCACCCACTTTTCTGTTGTCCATCCCCCTGAGAAGGGGTTATATGTAGATCATTGTGTTCATTTCCCCTTTCACCCCTCACCTACCCCTTACTCTCCTGGTATTGCCACTCTGATTATTGGTCCTGATGGGTTTATCTGCCCTTTATTCCCTGTGTTTCTAGCTCTTTTCGGTACCCATGTGCATTCTCTGGTCTAGCCAGTTTCGTACAGTAGATTTGGGGTCATGATTGTGGGGTGGGGGAGCACTAAACAACTAGAGAAAAGTTGTATGTTTCATAGGTGTTATACTGAACCTTAACTGGCTCATCCTTGTGACCCATTCTGATAGGTTAGTTTATTGTGCCAACCTGGCTCATAGGAACATGGTATAAATAATGTTGCAGTTTGATTGGAGGGCAAAGAGATAAATGGCTAGGCAAACCGTGCCTCTCTCTCTCTTGCACTCTTCTCATCAGATCAGGGTGCGCCTGCTAGTTCTCTGCCACAACTTGTGAGCTACACTAAGTGTTGGCCTAACAACCTGTGGATCATGTCGCTAGAGCTTGAGGTTCCTTTGAGAAGTGCTTCATCATGTTGCTGATATATGCATCACTTGAGCTTGGGACTGTTGGATCCTATCTTCTTGCTCTTTGTTGATGATCTGCCCTTTGTTTGCTGCCTGTGTCCAGACTGCCTGCATTGCCGTACATAAGACTCACCTGTCTGCTTCCTTGACCTTGGACCCAGTGGCCCTCATGAGTTGAAGGACTTCCAGTATATTAAATGTTTCACGGAAGTGAGTTGAACTGAGCACTCTGGACAGCTGTGTGAACAAATTAGCTGCTATATTCTTTTGTGCTTTATATGTCTATCCATTATATAGAATATATAATAATATATAATGATTATATATAATGGTTTTATATATAATGATTATATATTGTATATGTAATAGATGTATGTATGCACATATCTATATATATTCACAAGTGTCCTGGTTTTGTTTCTGTGTAACACACCCTTCTGTAAGGGGGTGTCCAATTGCCTACAGATGGACTTTGGGTCTCACTCCACACTACCCCTCTTTCAAATTGATAGGATTTTTTGTTCTGTGTCTCTGATGCCAGATACCTGATCCTATTGACACCTCATGATCACACAGGCTTGTGTGCTTCTTCCATGTGGACTTTGTAGCTTCTCAGTTTGATGGCCTTTAGGACCCCAGAAGCTATATCTTTTGATAGCCAGGCAGCATCAACTTTCTTCACCATATTTGCTTCTGCACCATTTTGTCTTAATCGATTGTGTCAGGAAGCTGAGCATCATGGAATGCCAGGTTATTAGAACAAAGTCTTCTTTCATTGAGAGAGTAATGGGGTAGAGGTCCAATGTCTATCTGCTACTTTTATACTTAAAATTTAAATATATTTACATAGATATGTTACCCTTTTGTCATATATATGTGTACATATGTAAATGACTGTATTTAGAACTCTATAAATGCCCTTTGTCTCCTACTTCTTTCCTCTATTTCCTTTTACTTTCCTCTTGTCCCACTATCATGTTTGGCCTTCATCAGTTTTCAGTGATTCCTCTCATTACATTGCCCTTGATCACGCCCTACCAGGCATCCTACACTCTCCTCAACGTCGATTTTAGATCACTTGTGCCCTTGACCCCAGGCTTACAGCCACTTCCTTTCCCCCACTTCCCTGTTTCCTTCCCCCCCCCCCACCCCAGAACCATCAGCCCCATTGTTGTCTCCTCTGGTGTGTTTATCCTGCCAATCTTATCTAGATAGACATGCGGAGACAATAATAAGCACAGAAACAAGACAGAGCAAAATAACAACAACAACAAAAAAGGAAGCAACCACCGGGGAAAAAAGAGAAACGACTTAAGAATCATTCCAGGTTTGTTCGTTGATCATTAGGAGTATTTTACTGTTGGTTGAGTCTGATGTGGTACCATGCCTTGGCCACTCAGTCTGTTGTTTTGTATTTCCCGGGCACTTCATTGCTTTGCTCCTCTTGCTGCTCTGTTGCATGCCCTTAGAGTTTTGCCCCAGTGTGGTGAAGTCAGATCGAGCACATTTCCCACAGTGTGCCACAGTGTTGTCCCTCATAGCGCTGTGGGTCATTAAGGGATGCCGTGTCTTGTGATTGGGATGGCCCTATGGTCCTCTCTGTGCATTAGGCAATTTGAGCAGGAATATCATTCTTCGGGTTTGGTGAACCATTTGTCGCAGTCACTTTGTTAATCCATTTGGTAGTGGGATTCATGTTTTTCACTGCCCGTCATCTTTACCAAACAAAATATCCTTTTCGAGGAATGATCTTTTCTGATATATGTCCAAAGTATATAATATGAACTCTCACCATCCTTGCCTCTAAGTAGCACTCTGACATTACATCTTCCAAAACAGACTTGTTTGTCCTTTGCATGTCCATGGTATGTGGGACATTCTTGTCCAGAACTACAATTCTAATATATTCATTCTTCTTCAGCCTTCCTTTGTTCATCTTTCAAATGCACAAGAGTCAATTGACAATAGCCTGCTTTGGTCAGGTGAAACCAGTCCTCCAGGTAATATCTTTTCCTTTCAATACTCTAAAGAGGCATTGTTCAGCAGATTTATCTAATGCAATGATTGATCTCTTGACTGTTATACTTTCAGTATTCAGGATATTTGTTTGTTTGGTCTTTTTTCTATACACCAACCAATTTTTTTCTGGAAGGAGTTAAAATTTACTCAAGCTTTAGATTAAGAATTTTGATCAAGGAAGGGCTGTCGGAGCCAGCTCAGGAGTCAAACCGTCCTGAAAGAGGGGGAATGATTATTAGGGTAAAAAGAAGAGATTAAAAGTATTGGGAGGGCAACAGTGAATACTGAAGCTTCGGGTTTGTTTTACATACTCCTTTTATCCATGCAGAAACAACCCGGGGTTTATTATCTCATTGTTAAGCAAGCACATTTGCTACACATAGCAATTTTGTCTTCTGCCAAGGCAGACATCCCTGAGAAAATTAAACAACCTATCTTCCCAGACTTTGCATACTTTCTTGTTCTTTTTTTGTTGTTGTTGTTCTTGTTCTTAACAGTATGTTCAAAACGTAAAGTCACAGAAGAAATCAGCAAACACTGATACATAGTTCATGAGACTTATCAGCTGTTTCAAAGCTGAGTCTTAATGGCCTTCAACAGCCCCCGCTTTTTTATTTACTGAAGACGTCTTTACTCAAAACGTCAGCAGATCACTGTGTCTGTCTTAGGTTGTGAAGTCCTGAAATCGCCCTTACCCATCATCAGTCACTGTCTGCAGGAGACTATGACCTGTCTTAGGTTGGAATACTCAGACTCGATTTTACCCATCTGACTAACCAGCCTCTGCCTTATACTCCTGTTTGGGGAGGGAGTGAAGTATGCAGGTGTACTTCCTGTAATTTTGTTCCTAAAGCCAATAATTCAATCATAACCTTGTGCAGTATCATAGGGAGTATGCATAAGATAAACAATACACACACTCCCACTGTGACTAGAGAAAAAGCATGTGAGGTAGGCCTCTGAGATTTCCTAACGAAAGGAAAGAATCTTGAAAATGCTGGAGCCAATCCTCAGCAACCTTGTCGACATCAAAATAAAGAGACTTAGCATCTTTTATGGCTAATATTTCTTGATGGAGTTGTAATCAATCTAAAGACTCATTAGCATTGTGCCAAGTACCTTGAAGATGATTCTACACTTTAATCCAGCTATACTGACTGTTAGTGTACTATTTAGGTGTAACACAGATCCATGTATGTACAGCATGGCACTGTAGACTAGACCTGGCCTTAAGCCCCTGCACCTCGTCTCCTAAATACATGACCATGTCATAAAGAGCATTTACTTTTTGTTCTAACTTCCTGTCTATATCTTCTTGAGTACCCAAAACATTAGTCACATCTTTGGATAATTCATTTCCACAGTGGGCAGTTTGTAAGATTTGTGAAAGTACAATTGCTGCAGTAGTAGCAGTAGCAACTAAACTTAATATAGCTAAAATACTTGCTATAAGCAAACCTACAAAACACTTAAATCTGGTTGATGCTTTTTCAGTCTCTTCTAATACCTGTAACCCTCTTTCTGAATACCAAGGCCCAGTAATATTCACTGGCAGCATAACAAAAGAAGGTTGATATAAAATGGCGATGACAATACCTTCAGGGGACCAGGTAATACAATTAGACAAATTGCAGTTATTACAAGACCTGTTAAACTTAGAATCATCATGATCTATAGTAATATTCCCTGCCAAAAGTACATAAGGCGATGGTACGCAGGCAGTAACATTTCCCTGTGGTCTGGAGGTAGGGCCCATAAGCTTCATGTCCCCCTAAGCAGCCCCTATTTTCCACCACTGAGTTTGTGGAAAACCCAAGTCTGACCACCAAAGTCCTGCAGACAGCCCCTTTTCCCATTTGGCAGTGGTTTTTTTTTTTTTTTTTTTTTGAGTATTGTCCTGGTTGACAGACCAATCGATGATATATCTCTCTTTTGTGACGTTATACCTGATGGGCTTGTCTGTGAGACATGATCTCCACAATATGGTTTTCTTATTCTTTTGAATCTCTAGTCTACATGAGGAAAAAGACTGTGGAGTGGGTGGAATAACATTTCCTTCACTTTGTACAGGGAGGGCGTGAGTCATTAACCCACATCTTGATTTCCAGACCTTCCCAGACAGCAGGAAGTAAGAGTGGTGGATCAGAAACTTAAGCCTAGTACTTCTCACTGAGCCATGTCCCCAGAAGCACTCTGAGGCAAATTACCATCTGCATGGTTTGCAAACTGCACCAACCATTCAGGCAGCCCCCATGCTCCATCAGCATCCTGTGTAAAAACCCAAACATGCCCTCCTCCCCTTATTAATAGCGGGTTGGGGCCATTCCTCCAGGCAAAACAAGCCAATGATATCTCTTCATAGGCTCTTTGAAGTTGGTGGAAGGGACACTAAAGGCAAATCTTTTACAATATTTTGGATCCAAGGGTGTGGTATAAAAACAATCTTTTAAATCTAAAATGATCTTATATGTATTGGCTGGAATAGCAGAGGGGGGAGGGAGCCCAGCCTGCAGGGCTCCCATAAGTTCCATAGTATCATTAACCCTCCTTTACTGTTTTTCCTTACAAAGCAGCTGCTATCGCAAGCCCCTGAGTAAAGAAAGGGTCAATGTCTGAGCATAGTCTGATATAATCGGACAGGTTGCCCTTTTTTCCAAAAGGTCTCAGCGCTGCCTGGCAGGCAGTATTTGCATTTTCAAAAGCCAATTGTTTCCATTCTGCGGGGGGAAGCACCTCGAAGGAAAGTGTATCTAATAAAGATTGAGTAAAAGAGGCAGTTGGGCCATATTGGGCACAAGCAACCTTGGGTTCTTTTAGCTGTTTGGAAGGAATAGGAGTAAGCCCTCTCCAATAGTTTGTGTTGTTTTTCATCAGTTAACCTTATTTAGAGAGCTTGAACCCCATTCTCTGGGCAAAGATGATGGAAGATAAGTCATCCTTTTCCTTGATCCATCTCATTTACCTTTAAACTTCTGCATTCACGTTGGCTCTTGGCATCACCCATGTACCTACAACTAGACATCCTTTGAGTGTAGCGTGCATTCTTTTACAAAGGCTTTATCATTGCCATCCATAAACACAAGAGCTTCAGAGAGGAGAAAATAAACATCCCTCTGGGCCTGTTTCCTAGTTAAGGATGTCTCTGCATTGACTAGTTCACCTCTAGGATTTGCTGTTCATGTCCTTCTGTTTCTTATTGTCCACTTTAAAAAGAAGTTTCACTGATTAGCGTACTCTGCTGTGCATATTACTATGGGCCTCTAATGGATTCCCCCAAGCTTAGTAATTTCTTAACACTCAATAAAGTATTTTATTCAAGGAGATGTGAGCTCATAAAGTTTGAAGAGGAAGCAGGAAGGAAACTCACATAATGACATTTGTGTTTTAACAGTCATATTAACATACACATGCCTACTATGAACAAATCAGCACATATACTAGAACTAACAGATCTTCATACAATACCCTCAGATTAATAAATATACATGCATTTACTTAAGAAAAAACCCACAAAGACACACTAAAATATACTAGAATTATAATAATAGAATCAATGCAGAACAGACTACAAGTTCTGTCACATAGTATAACATATTAAGGCACAGAGTAGTTCATGTGTACTAGCACATACAAAAAACAGACAAAGTGCATACAAGAATATACACACTGAGCTACAAGAATGTGGAGGTGTGTGGCAGAGACATTTTCTCTGCAGGTAGAGGAAATAGGTACCTAATTTAACTAATCCTTCTTAGGCTCCTCTACATTTCTCCCCTGAGGGTCCCTGTTATCTGTGGGCTTGAGTGACCCCTGAGCCCCGCCCTCTCCCTGAATGGGTGTATGTGTCTGGGTTCCCATAGCCTTTCCCTCTGTGTGTGCCTGACTCAGAAATATGTGATCATAACTACAGCAGTCACAGTACTGATTGACAGAAAATCAGTCCCTGGGCATGTCTCTAGAGAAGGATATTCTGACAGAACTTGAAGGGAACCTGTGGGTGCCCTGTACAGAATAGGACGCTTATAGCCCATGCACAAGGGGACATAGGGCAGGAAGGGAGGTGAGGTCTGGGGAGGCATGTTGAGACTAAGCATAAAATGTGTCTTATCTCCCTTTTCCTACTCTTGTATCAATATGCACAACTGCTAAATTAAACAGCCTTTGGAGAAAAAAACTGACTCTCAAATTAGCCTGTGGTGGACAAGGACAGACAGGAGCTGTGAATGAATAAAATGAATGAACTCAGAGAAGAAAGTCTCCGTTTGGATGAATGGAGAGAGGTGACTTGATCTAGGATTGGGCTACTGGTGGTAAGTTCATGTAGTATGTTGTCTGGAAATATATATATATATATATATACACACACACACACATACAAAGATAATAAAGTGAGATCCTTTGCACAGCAGGGACTGTTATCCCGAGGAAGGAGGGAATACAGGAGGGTTATTGAAAGCAAGGGATAAAGTTTTTGATGAAGCCGATGATTTGAACAGAATTTGTCCTAGATGCACGAATTACCAATTACATGGGAAATTTGAGACAATTCAAGGGAAAAACGAAACAAGCTAAGTTTGAAATCATCCTATCATCAGAGGGAGATTGGGTGAGTGTTTCAGAAAGACGGGAGGAGATGCACTGATTCCCTGAGGGATGCTGAGAAGGAGAAGAATCCCCAGACACAACAGGAAGCCAGTAGTGAAGCTCCATTTGGACCTGCTCCTGGGTCTGAGTCCTGTGCTCTGCAGATCCTGAGGGATTCCTGCAGCCTAACCTCTTCCACTAGGGTACATTCATGTCTGGGTTAACTCTGACTTCTCCTCACTGTGTGCGTTGGTCTGGGTAGACTAGAGAAACCAATCCATAGACACACGTATATTGTGTATAAGAGATTTAATATAAAGGGCAATTGTACATTTAGAAAGCATCTTAACCCCAGTTAGGTCCAAGCCCATAAGTCCATTATTAGCCCATGTGTCGGATACCAATGTATAAATTCCTCTTCATACTTATGAAATACATGCAATGATCCAGAATGCAAGATGATCACAGGCCAGTGGGCAGAAAGTCTTTGGATCCAGTGGCATTGTAAGCTTTTCAGCGGAGACGGGTCTCTACATGGCTTCTCCAGAACCCAGGGCTGCATGGGGTAGGTCCATGTGGCTTCTATTCAGGGATGTCTCACAGAGAGTCACCCTTGTCAGTAGGGTGTCTCCCAGGGATTAGAGAGTCTCTCTTCCACCTCCAAGATGGAATACGGGATTTCCCAGAATTCTCAGAAGGCCATGCCCACGCAGAGGCTTCATTGGCTATGATCCAATTGACAGACTCCAACCCTTCCCTCTTTATCCTCTGAAGTCCCAAATTCACACCAGATTATGTAACTACCATACTGTGCATCTTTTGCACAGAAATACAAAACTGTGTCCTTGAAGTTCAGGTTGTCCATTTGAAGTTATAGTATGTCCTTACCATTGTCTTTGGAGATGGTGAATTGGCCCTTCGGAGAGTCCTACCAACACTATTCATGTATGAAACCCACTGCCGCCCCTTCTCTGGGGCTAGGCAGATCCAGTGTATATTATAAATACAGGCAATGAATGCAGAGACTGTACGGGAGAATATCAGAGAAGCCTCCGACTGCCTCAAGTCTCCCTCAGATGCCATAGCTCCACCTCACACTGGACACCTGCAAACACACAGACATCCTGATCCTGAAAATCATATTTACTGCCTCTCACTCATGCCCCCTCATGCACACTTTCTCTGCATCAAAGCATCTTTTGAAATTCCAAAAAGGAAAATTGAGCTCAATAGAGATTCCACTGTGACTTGATTTGTTCAGTCTTGAATGGGGGTACCTTGGAATTCCAGAGGTGGAGCAACTGTCCAAGAGCTTCAGAGTTGGGACTTGGATGGTTTTCCTCAGCAGGGGAGGGGTCTATTTGCATACCTTCTGCCTATATAGTCATAAGTAATGTTGAATGACTTCTAAGAGAGTCACTGCAAGAGTAGATAAGAATGTTCTAGATATCTTGGAAAGCCCTGCGTGTGGGGTTCATTATGCAGTGTGCTGCTAAATGCAAGGTCAGTCATTCTAAATCTCCAATGGCTCTGCAGGGGGAAGAATTCTCTACACACCCATGAAGATTTATAGACTCAGAAGCCTACAAGGGCAGCCCTATTCTATAGGGTTGTTAAGAGAAAGAATTGACTTAATGGAAATGTCAACCTACAGTTAGAGACAGTGCCTTGAAATGTGCCCTCCTCCTCTCCACCCCTTAAGTGTGGTGCTTATTCATTTCTTGATGCAGTTAAATAAATATTCCCCTAGAAATATATATTTAATCTGACACAAGCTTCCCTTGTCTAATTCTCTTTTAAATTATCTTTTGGAAAAGAAAATTCATATGCTAAAAGTAAAACCCTCCCCAGCCCCTTCTAGACCTTCCCTTAATTGTCCCCTTGAGCTGAATATGACAGCGGCTCCTGAGTCTCGCTCCTTCCCTGCAGGTTTGTCTTGCCTTGAATCAAGCTTGCCTTCCCTTCACAAATCTTTTGCACACCAAGAATTTTAAGGTACTGAGTTAAACTTAGAAGTTCTGTAGATGCTGAAGGTCTCTACATACCCAGAGAAGCCAATGCTGTCTGTGAATTTGCATAACACATCGGGACGTTTCCAGGGCATCTTCCAAAAACTAGAGGAAGTCTCCCATGCTTGAGGAGTTGATTGTGCTCTCCAAATCTAGGTATTATGCTTTACAATACTAATGCTTTCTTTTTTATTAAATACTTTTATTGGGGGCTCTTAGGGCTCTTATCACAATTCATGCATTCATCCATTGTCAAGCACATTTGTACATATGCTGCCATCATCATTTTCAAAGCGTTTGCTTTGTACTGGAGCCCTTGATATCAGTTCCTAATTTTCCCCTCCCTCTCCCACTCTCCCTCTTTCATGAACCTTGATAAATTATAAATTATGATTTTCATATTTTGCATTGTCTGCTGTCTCACTTCACCTACTTTTCTGCTGTTTGTCCCACTGGGAGGGAGCTCTATGTCAATCCTTGTGATTGATTTCCTCTTTCTACTCCCACCTTCCCATTACTCTCTTGATATCTCTATTCTCATTGTTGGTTCTGAGCGGTTTATCTGTCCTGGATTCCCTGTGTTGCGAGATCTTATCTGTAGCAGTGTAAATATTCTGGTCTACTAAGATTTATAAGGTAGGATTGAGGCCATGATAGTGGGGGGAGAAGCATTAAAGAACGAGAGGAAAGTTGTTTGTTTCATCGGTGCTGTAGTGCACCCTGACTGGCTCTTCTCTTTCTTGTGACCTTTCTGTAAGGGGATGTCCAATTGTCTATAGATGGGCTTTGGGTCTCCACTGCACACTCTTCTTC
Source organism: Tenrec ecaudatus (assembly GCF_050624435.1). Lineage (NCBI taxonomy): Eukaryota > Metazoa > Chordata > Mammalia > Afrosoricida > Tenrecidae > Tenrec > Tenrec ecaudatus. Next base: position 168,544 of record NW_027459551.1, on the reverse strand, counting down.
ATTCACAAAGATATTATTTTGTTCTGGGTCTTTGATGTCTGATACATGATCACGTGTACACCTCATGATCATACAGGCTGGTGTGCAAAGAATGTACAGACGTGCTTTATACAATTGATGTATGTATATTTATGGATTGTGATAAGAGTTTTATGAGCCCCTAATAAAATGTAAAAAAAATAATTTGACAAATCCTGGTTAAAGGATATGTTTTTCTCAAGAGAATAATTACCTATTAAAATAATAAATATTGACAAAAATAATATACAACTGTCAATTATTTCAGAAATGGTAAAATCAGGTTTGGTTTGGTTTTCTCTTCACAGGAGATACTTGGGCTGGGATTCACACACATACAATTTCAAACTAAAGTAATTTGGAAAAAATAATTAGGATGGAGAGAAACTGATTGTGTTGAGTGAAGCACATGGAGGTCAGAATTTAACGGCATAGAGAGACTACCAGTCCTTCTGGGATTGATTTCAACTTGTCCCAAGTGTGATTTCTTTCTCCCCTGTCTTCTGAGGAAGAATATGGGCTTTTAATTTTTAGGATCTGCCCTCCAGGAAAATAAGAGGCATGCGAACCTAGTTGCTGAAGGTTCCTTGAAGTACTCTTCCACATGGGTGAATTGGAAAACTCCAGACACAAGAGCAAAGAAACACTTGGCACCCCCTGCACCTGCTCCTGTGGCAAAGATTGTGTCCCATGTACCCTGAGCTCCCTCTGCTGCCCAATTAGGGTTGTGATGCTTGAGATGTTTGACCATTAAGCCTTCATTGTGTCTCCTAGTACGTTTCCTACATTTTACATGTCAGTGTCCTCAGGTTTCAGATTGTTAAAACACATGCAGCTGGTTGAGCTATAGTGGTTGCAATGCATCAATATGTGAAAACTGAGTTGTTGCTAAGACTCATCACAAGGCTTCTGTGCCACCTAACACAGGTCGTGTTTCCCAGAGCCTTTTAGATCTAGAAACATTGATATTTTCAGACCTGGAAGCTAGACATAGCACTTTGAGACATAGCACATAGCTTTCCCAACTCATGACTGGTCTGTAGCAGCTCTACCTGCACGATCACACCTAGGAATACGGGGGGAAATATAATTTAAAACCATTCTAAGATGAAAAGAACTGCTTTTGACATGAAGGTGCTTACAGGGTAGGACATTCATGTCACCAAGAAGAATCCAGAAGGGTGTCACCTCCACAGGCATCTCTGATTAACATGTTAAGGATGAAGGCCTAAGATACCTGACTTTCATGTGTGACTTGGAGCTCTGTTACCATATTTTACTGTAGGCGATCCACGTGTGCTGTGCTTGTGGAAGCAGAAAGAGGATGGCTCTGAGTAGGAGCAGTAATGGCCTCTAGAGGGGATTTTCCTGACCTGTGTTCTGTGAGGTCAATCTCTACCCTTCATCATTTGCACTGACTGTGGACAAACAATTTCTTCCTGAAAACCATGGGTAGATTTGTAGAAATGCAGACAGTTGGCCTGAGGTGTGAGCCATAATGAAGGGAATTCCTGGGGATACTATTTTCCTAGGAATGTTCCACTTTCTCTCTGGGCAGCCCAGTTCTACCCTTAGGACAAGGGTAGCCCATGAGATGTGCAGGCTGTTGAGTTAAAGTGGAAGGTAAAATGATGAACATTTCTGAGCATCCACTTCAAAACAAAACACTTTTATTAGAACTTTCCCCCTTATATAATTCAATACTTCAACCATATCAAGAAGAGTTGTATAATCTTTACCACAGTCAATTATAGAACAATTTCTCCCCCTCTGTAATCATTATTCATGTAATATATTTCACATACTTGCAAAACTGTATGCAACAAAACTTTCACCGATTCAACGCCTTCTACATGTGTAATTCAGTGCCATTGAGTATTCTTTTCAGGTTGTACAACCATTATTTTTATCCCCCTGCATATTGTTTCACTGCAGTTAAACTTAATTTAATGCCCCCCTAAGCCAAATCTCTTCCCACTTCACACATGGTAACCATAGATCGTTTTCTTTCTTTCTTTCTTTCTTTCTTTCTTTCTTTCTTTCTTTCTTTCTTTCTTTCTTTCTTTCTTTCTCTTTCTTTCCTTCCTCCCTCCCTCCCTTCTTTCCTTCCTTCCTTTTCTTTCTTTCTCTTTCTTTCTTTCTTTCTTTCTTTCTTTCTTTCTTTCTTTCTTTCTTTCTTTCTTTCTTTTCCTGATATAACATTCACATTTCCATACTTAAAACACTTCTAAAAAAAAGTTGTATGCCCATTTTCAAAATAAGCTTAATGCTCCCTCCTGCTTCACAGATCCACTGATTACTCCTCCCCCTTCCATATAAACCATTGCCTCAGTTATGGTCTCTATTCATCCACTCCTTTACTTCCAAACTTGGAGATAATAACAAAAACAATTAAAAACAAAGATATAATTAAACATAAAGAAAAATTATAATGACATAAAGATACAAATAAGAGTAGAGTACAAAACAAATAGAGAAGGTACCTACTTCGCTTTTCCTGTCCTGCTCTTTATCTGCCTCCATGGTTGCTGTGGTAGTTGTATAATCTGCTGTCAATTTGAGACTTAAGATGAAGGGATGGAGTTTAGTCTGTCAATCTGGGTGCAGTTTGATGACATCATTTGGAGGCACTGAGGAGAAAAATAGCTCGCTGGAGGCAGGACACAGTCTCATGCCCTGTGAGACATTCCTGTCAACAATGCACAAGGAGCTACGCTAGAGCCCTGGAGCTGAAGGAGCCACGTGGAGACTCTTAACAGCTTTGAGATGTTTCCACCCATCTCCACTGGATCCACAAGACTTTGCACCCACTGGCATGTGCTCTTCATGCATTCGGCATCATTGCATGTGTTGCATGAGTCTGAAGAATTTATAGTCTGGTGTCAGATATCTGGGCTAATATCAGACTTATGGACTTGAACTGGACTGGGCGGTTATGCCTTCTTAATGTACAATTTCTCTTTGATATAAAGTTCTCTCTTGTACACATATGAATGTCTGTGAATTTTTTTCCCTAGTCCACCCAGACTAACATAGTTGTGGAGTTTCACATGTTCACTTTCCAGGCACTAGGTAGAGGTGCCCATGGTATATGACAGGATTTAGCTAGATCCATCCTCTAGGTGATCATATTCTGGGTACAGGATCTTAACATGGCTCTGCTCAATACTTACCTTCATTGAAAAATCAATGAAGATAAGGGCATTACAGCAAAGTGGGGTGAAGAAAGCAGATGGTACCAGGGTATCAATTATCTGGGATCTAAATGGCTTGTCTTCAAGCAGCCATCTAAGTCAGGTGTCAAGGAAGTCCACAATGAAGAAGCACACCAGCATGTGTGACCCAAAGATAGTGACAATTCAAATGTGATGAAGGAAAAACCTTCAGAGCTCAAATTATGAACATCCAATTTGTCGAAGGGTAGGTGAACAGTGAGAACTCAAAAAAATCCATCTGAAGAATATTTAGTCATATTAAACCTCTGGCAGATCCCCTTGAAAAGCTTTACTCTCAGACAGAGATAACTGCGAACTTGATCACGGTGGATCAGACCATGGCATAATATGACAATTGGTCAGTTGACCTACCTCTCGATCCAACCTGTACTTGCTCTAAGGTAAAGCATTTCTCACTTGTTCCATGACAGGATTTTTTTTTTTTGCTGAACTTTAAAATATTGATGGTAGTCTTTCCTTCTTTATTCTTCATTTTCATTTTTATCTTTATCTTTATATTATTATTATTTTCTTCTTGCTGTTTTATTTTGGTTTTGTTTTTTGTTGTTTCTATTGGGTTTCAAAGTTTGTAAAGCACAGAAGGCGCGGATCCCTAGAGACAATAACTGATGCAATGGTCTATAGGGCCCTAGGGGAGTAGAGGAGTAGGAAGGGTGAGGAACTTTCGGGAGCAAACAATGAATGTGGGAGGGGGAGAGAACCAAAGAATTCATTATTATATATATGCATCTATACATATAGTACAACATTTTAAACATCTATGTAAATGAATACTATTTTTAAAAAACATTTTATTAGGGACTCAGACAACTCTTATGACAATCCATACTTACATTAATTGTATAAAGCACATCTGTACATTCTTTGCCCTCATCATTTTCAAAGCTCCCTCCTCCCTCATGTTCCCTTGACAATTTATAAATTATTATTTTGTCATATCTTGCCCAGTTCAGAGTCTCCCTTCACCCCCTTTTCTTTTGTCTGTCCCCCAGGGAGGAGGTCACATGTAGAGCCTTGTAATCGGTTCCCTCTTTCCAACCTACTCACCCTCTACCCTGCCAGTATCACCCCTCACACCCTGGTCCTGAAGGTATCATCCTCCCTGGATTCCCTGTGCCTCCAGCTCCTATCTGCACCAGTGTACATCCTCTGCTCTATCCAGACTTGCAAGGTAGAATTTGGATCATGGTAGTGGAGTGGGGTGGGGTGGAGGGAGGGGTGGAAGCATTTATGAACTGGAGGAAAGCTGTATTCTTCATCAGTGCTATATCACACCCTGACTGACTCAAGTCCTCCCCTAGACCGCTCTGCAAGGGGATCTACAGTGGCTAACAAATGGGCTTAGGGTCACCACTCTGCACTTTCCCCTTCATTCACTCTGGTAAGATTTCTTTTTTCTTATGATGCCTATACCTGATCCCTTGCACACCTCTTGATGACACAGGCTGGTGTGCTTCTTCCATGTGGGCTTTGTTGCTTCTGAGTTAGATAGCCGTTTGTTTACCTTCAAGCCTTTAAGACCCCAGACACTATCTCTTTTGATAGCCGGCACCATCAGCTTTGTTCACCACATTTGCATATGCACCTGTTTGTCCTCGGTGATTGTATCATGGAGGTATGCACCCAATTATATGATTTTTTTGTTCTTTGATGCCTGATATGTGAATATTATATACATCTATTTTTAAAACTATATAAAAACAAACAAAGCTTGACCAATGGTTACCATGGGTGAAGGTGAAATGGTTGTTGCTTAGGGGGAATTCAGTTTATATTATTGGTGATGGGATAATTTTGAAAAGGATATCAATAATGGTTGTAAACATGAAAAGTATCATCAAAGATACTCAATTGTACATATAACAGTGGTTGAATTGGAGAATGTTTTCCTGTGTACATTTTGCCAAAAATGTAATGATATGAACAAAAGGAAGAAAAAATTTAATCGATAGTGATGATGATTGTATGCCCCCCACTTTTTTTAAAAAAGAAGCATCTTTATTAATACAGTATTTATTTGTCTCTGTCAAACCTTGAGCCAATTATTTTCCCCAGGCTGTCCGGGGAGGTGCAGGGAAGGGAAATTTTGGGCAGAGAGACTTGGGACAGAGAAATGTGGGGGGTAGATATGGCTCCTTCACATGGTAAAAAGGATGAGGAAGGCCACCATCAGGCAGAAAAGCCCGAGGGCCTTCGAGAAGGCAAAGCCCAGGATGGCATAGGAGAAGAGCGGCTGCTTCAGAGAAGGGTTCCTGGCATAAGCAAGGATGAGGCTCCCAAACCCAGTCCCAATGCGGGCTCCAGAGATGCCACTCCAACTGTGGCAGCACCAATGAGCTTGGCTGCTGTGTCAATGTCCTTTGAGATATGCTGGTTTGGAAGCTGTGACTAGGGATCAATCAAGTCAGGGAATGTAGGGATGCCAAGCTGCTGAAGCGCTCTTCTGTCAGTGTCTAGGATGTTTCTGCGCCACAGATGGGACACCTCATCAGCTGGGAGGCATTCCTGACCAAGGGATGAGTGGAGAAGAATTTGGCACTGGCAAAAAATTTTAGGGGATGAGGGGTAGTGGCAGGCAAGCTGCTCCTACTGCAGAGAAAATCAAGACAGGTATATGCCTCTTCTTGATATGATTGAATTATATCATGTGCATGAAATTCCAATAAAACTGTTTTAGAAAAGAAACAGAAGATCATCTGTTACTTACACAGACCCTCATTGAAGGGCTTTGGTTAACAGGCTCATGGCCCAGTGCCTGTCTTTGTGAATAACATTCTATTAGCACACAGCTATGCCCTTTTCTCTTTCCTGCTGTTGTTTTCACAATCAGTAAGGTTGAATAATTGTCTCCAAGTCTATATGACCAATGGAATCATCAATTATAGTTTTCAGAGGTCTTTTTGAAAAAAGAAATTTACTGACCCCTGATCTAGGGGAAGAATCTGGATGAAAAACAGCAAGGCTTGATGAAAAACATAATTCTAAACTATGAAGATTGTTTGACAGGATATAATATTTTTTTAAAAATAACTGATAGATAAGTAAGAACTACCAATCCTAATGGGACAGTCATGACTTGCCTAGCTGTTAAATGAAAATTCAGTCATTCAGACCCACGAACTGCTGTGTGGGAGAATTTGTGGTGGAATAATCTCATAAGGAAATACAGGCTTGGAAATCTTGTAGGAGCAGTTCTAGTCTGTCCTCTAGAATTACTATGACTTGGAACTGATCAATGTCAACAGAATTTTAGTTTGGGTGAAAGCAACTTTTTACAATATATTGTACTTGAATAAATGACACCACGTTTCAAACCACCAACTTTACAGCCATTAATTGAGGCCTTAACGGTTAGCACTCCACTGAGTCTTCCTGAAAGATATTCAGACTGTGGCAGTTACACGATCTCCTGTGAACCTGCGAAGGGGTGCAGTCTAGCCTGTCAATCAGGTCACGCCTTAATGACCTCATTTGGAGGTGCAAAGGAGATGAATAGCTCACTGAAGGCTAGATACACTCTCTCCCTGTGAGGCATTGTTGTTGACAAGCCACATGGAGCTATGCTAATGGCAGCCAGAACCTTGGAGCTGGAGGAGTCACGTGGAGGCCCACGCCAGCAGTAAGATGCTTCTAATGCCACTGGATCCACAAGACTTTCCACCCACTAACCCGTGATTTTCTTGCACCTGGCATTGTATCATGTATTGCATGAGTCTGAAGAGGAATTTACAGAATGGTATCAGACATATGGGCTAATATTGGCCTTATGGGTTTAATCTGCACTGGACTGGTGTGTTTTCTCAATATACCGTTGCTCTTTATATAAAGCTTTTTCCTATACACATAGGAGTGTCTATGAATTTGTTTCTCCAGTCCACCAGGACTAAAACACTGACCTTCTCAAAATACACGCTGATCACCCCTGGAAAATTTCTACTCCCTATGGGACAAGCTCATTTGGGTTGGTTGTTTTTCTCTCTATGAGAATGTTTTATTTTCTTACAATACAACTTTGAATTCACAGATATTAAGGGTAGGAACTGAATCATAAAAAGAAAACAAAACATAAATTCCCGTGTGAAATAGTGAGATGAAGTACCCTGGATCAAAATAGAGATCCAGACTAGAAACTCCCTCTCCAAATGCACATGATCCAGAATCATTCCTTCTGTTCATGCCCTTACAGAGCCCTGCAACACAGCTCCCTCCCTGCATAGGAGGTTTGTGTCTGTACTCACTTTGACTTCTCTCTGTGTTTCTTCCCCACCATTATACATGGACGTGTGATTGACTTTTAGACTGTCCTTTCGCTGATACGGTGTGTTCTTGGCAATGTCTCTGGAGATGGTAAACCAGCTTTCATGGAATCTGTACAATATGTGATATCAACAGTACTAATAAGACACCCTGCAGGCCTGGAACTTGGCTCATACAGGTCATGGAAAAGTTACTAAATGTAAATCCAGAGTTTGCACATTAGAATCTCAAAAATGTCTTATGCTCCCTCAAGTTTCCTTCAGACTCAACCAGTTGCACATTGCAATTGCCATTTTCAAACAAAATATATGCCGGTCATGAAAACGATCACACATGTCAACTATGTGCAACTCATACCCACTCACACACACTTGCTCTCAATAGCATTACTTATTAAAATAGCTGCCTGAAAACCCCAGCTTAGTACAGACTCCATGATGATTCTGTGTTCATACAAATTTCAGAACAGCGACTCTTGTAGATTATGGTACTGAGGATCTTCTCCAAGAACTGTTTTGTTGGGATTGGGGTGTTTTTTTTAATCAGCATAAGGAGGGCCTTTATTTGCATATGCTTCTCCTGGAGAGAATGAGCCTGATTCACAGATAAAGCAGTCACAAAACCCCATGCTTCAATCCCTGAGCGTTTCACCTCTGAGAGTTTCCCCAAGAAGAGGAAGAAACTGACATATTGGCAATGAGGCCTATTTTCCCAGGTGTATTAAATCAGAATAAGAGCTAAATTTGAGTAAATACATCATGAGACTATATCCAATGGACTATGTGCAGATTTGCATGTGAGTGGTAACTTTGTAATAAAGTTTAAAAGGGGTCAATCTGAGATGAGAATGTTGGCTGCTTCCTCATAGAACACATTCCCTTCCGTGACTTCTCCATTCTTCTAGAACAAGGCCTATTCTTTCAGGCCACAGAAAGTGATGAAGAAGATGGTTGAGGAGGGAGACACAAATTAAGTTTGAGAACAGCTTTGGGAATAAAGGCAGTAGTCCTCTCCTCTCAGGGACTTATATCTTTCTAAGATACTCAGAACAAAACCAAGATCATTTAAATTGTCAGATACTCATTTTCTCTCTGCAATAGATTATGTAAAATTAGATATTCAAATATTTGAAGGTCAGCTAAATCTAGAAATCTCATTGAATTCAGCCAAAAATAGCTCCCATTCAATGTGTGCTGTAAATAGGAGTGGCTTTTGTAAGTCACTAAGAAGGAAGAACTTTTCTTTGACAACTACACTCCTACATCTACTCAAGAGTTATTCTAGTGTGGAAAGAGTACATGCAACGCTAAAAAAATTACCTTTGACACAGGAAGACATGTAGTATCCACAAAGTCATCATTAATAAAGTTATTCACACCTAATCTTACATTTCATACAGGATCTTATACCAAAATAGCTGAAATTCTTCACTTAAGGTTGTGTGTCAATGGATACTGGGAATGTTACCGGTATCAAACAACAAAATACTAGCAAAGCCACTAGGAGGAGGATGAGCTCATTAATAGGACAAATGTGGACCCTCTGGGTGAAACCAGAAGGAGTGGCCGACATTCTTTGGGGCTGTGAAGGTGAAGATACAACATCCAGCATGAAGAACTGAATGATCCCGTTTGGCCCTAAGCTCTCCCTGAATCCTAGTGTGTTTCCTGGACTATCATGGGCTGCAGGTTCTGAAGGATAGACTGATATAGGATATTAACACCCAGATAATAAAATGCAGTTGGCGAATTTATGTATTTTCAGATGGGATTCCAGAAAAGATACACACACACACACACACACACACACACACACACACACACAGCCACAAAGGTTAGGAAAAACAACCAAAGCTGTCCTGACCCCTGAGATTTCCCCAAATGTTGGAAACTTGACTGAATAATTTGTGGTAGTAGAGCCCTGCGTTCGCACTCTACCCTGGGGTAAAAAAAAGGAAAACAAAAAAAGCAAAAATCAGCAACAACAAAAATTGTGTCATTTGAAGAAACAATTCAATATAAAATAGGCAGACTGCCTATCTTTTATTAAATTATTAGCTAGATGATTGCCAGAATTCCTCAGAGTGTGCTGAAAGAACATACTGTTAGACTTTCAGCCAATACTCAAACACTTAATAGATACCTTTACCCAGGCACCATTTTCCTGAAGTCTGATTGGAAAATATTTTATCTGAGCGTCTTGAGAACTCTGACCGCTGGCAAAGTCATTTCCTATCCTTAAAGGTTAAGAAGCGGATTGTTGCTGTGGGACAGAATATAGTTTTGGTTACAATATAACTTTGAATTCACAGATGCCAGGAGTAGGCACAGAAGTATTATTTTTTAAATTAGAGATTTCCCACAAGGAACTGAGATTTCTGAGAATCCACATATAACCACAGGAAACCAGCCTTGAGCTCCAGCTGCTCCTGGGTCTGAGTCCTGTGCTTTGTGGGTCCTGCGCACCCCCTGGAGACCAATATCCTCCCACCAGGGGAAGTTTGTGTCCGGGCTCTCACTGACTTCCCCTCACTGTGTCTCTTGCACAGTAATACATGGCTGTGTCTTCAGCTTTCAGGCTGTTCATCTGCAGATACAGCGTGTTCTTGGCGTTGTCTCTGGAGATGGTTAATTGGCCCTTTACTGAATCTGTATAGTATGTACTAACACCAGTACTAATGCCTGCGACCCACTGCAGGCCCTTCCCTGGATACTGGCGGGCCCAGCTCATCCATGGTCACTGAAGGTGAATCCAGAAGCTGCACAAGAGAGTCTCAAAGACTCTCCAGGCTTTCTCAGATCGCCCACAGACTACACCAGGTGCACCTCACACTGAACACCTGCAAACAGACACTCTGATTAGATGACTTACATACAAACACATGCACTCACAATTATACACACACACAGCAAGCTCTACAATGATTACCATGTAAAATGGCCAAAATGAAAGCCACGTTTGGTACCAAATTCATTATGTGTCCTCTGGACTAGCTCTTGCTTTCAAAATATTAACAGCAGAGACCCCAGAAACGGGTACTGTCCTCTGAGAAGTCCCACATCAGGGCCTGTGGTTGTTTTATCAGCAGGCAGAGAGCTGCATTTGCATGTCCCCTGATATTTAGAAGCAGATGAGTAGAGAATATGGACAAGAGTTCTCCCTCAGACTGAACGAGCACTCCCAACAGAAAACAGCTCTTAAGCAGGTTGTTTATCAAGCATTGCTTTAATTGTTAGTTATCAATTATCAATCTTTTTAAAAAATAGTTTTCAAATTGTAAACTTTATATTACATACATAACAAACTTTCTAATTGAGTGGTATGAGCATTCACAATGCATCCTCTCTGATTCCCCTTATGGTGTGGATTCACATGATGATAGTGGACCGTTCTATTACCTGTTTCTTGTGTGGGAACCTTACTGATTTTCTTTCCTTCTAAGCATTTCCATATTTCAGTGATATTTGTACAGTGTGGACAGGAAGTTCTTCATAAAGCATGTCCACAAAACATGCAGAATGGTGTCTCCTCTCCGGTTTCTGATCTGAGAGATTCCAGTCCTCCTGCTTTTGTGATAATCAGGAAACCTGGCTATTTATCACTTTTCTTCATCTTCTAAAAGAGTCAGTTTTCATATAATCAGCTTACTGGTTGTGTTCCTGTTATTTCATTTATCTTGGTTACTTTTTTATTGTCTCTCCCAAGCCCGTGCTACCTATGCCATGGATATTATCTATGCATACTCACCTTTTTCTAGTTCCATTAGTTGGAAACTGAAGTAATCAATCTCAGAGTTTTACTTCTACACTATACAACTGTGTGTTGCTATGAATTCCTCATTAAGTTCTCTTCAGATGAACCCCACGGTTTGTTGTCTTGTGATTTCATTTAATCCAGTACAGCCATCCAGGATGTGAAAATCATTAAACACATGTTCATGACACAAATAATATAGTATATATCCATATATTCATCACTCACACTCACTGCCATGAGCCAGTGCAGACTCATCATGACCCTATAGACAGCGTAGAATTGTCCTTGAGCACTTCTGAAACTGTAACTCTTTAGGGAGAAGAAAGCCCTGTTTTTCTACTGTGGAACAGCTAGTACTTAAGAACTCCTGAAATTTCAGGTCGCAGCTTAATGAGTAACCAACACACCACCAGGATTCATTTATGCATACATATATTTAAATGTGTTTATGCATACAACATATAAATGAATGAATATTGAAATTGATGTGGTGTTTTGTAATATTTAGGAAGACAAGATTCTCAGAGAAAATGTTTTGGAGGGAAAGGAAACCCTAGATACTAAGAGGAAGCTCCTTGCTCCCATGCCTCCCCCATTGCCCTTGCCCAGAAGTCTGGCTCCTGTGCTCTGTGCAGCTCATGTGATCCCTATAGACTAAGGTCATTATTACAGGGAAGGTTGTGCCTGGATGGCACTGAGTCCTCTCACTGTTCCTCTCACACAGTAATGGACAGCTGTGCCCTCAGTGGTCATTGCGCTCAGCTGCGGGGAGAACTGCTTGGTGGATATGCTTTTGGCGCTTGAGAGTCAGCTCCATTAAGGCAGGTAATTGTTTCCTGATGCTCAAACATATTGATAACAAGTGCTGCAAACTTTTCTGCTGGTTGTGGTAGATTCAGGTCCAGAAATATGGAGCCACAAGAGACAGCAAATCTTAGGGAGAGGATTTGTGAGGGATTCATCACTCCTGGGCTCAAATCCTGATGCTGTACCTGTCACAGGGCACCCAGGACAGGGAGGAAAAAAATCCATGCTGACAACTAATGTAAGTCTCTTTTATGTTAACCCATTTTTGGAGTCTCTTGCTATTACGAGAGACATAACTTCCAGGCCAAAGAATATATGAAAGAAAATAAAAACTTGCGGACAAGTTATACAGTTTCTGGAGAATTGTGACCAGTGTGGTGCCTTTCACCATGTTTTGAACTTTAACCTGGAAATTGAAGGAGTGATCTGCATGTTAGAGCCCAAGGAGAACAAAGTAGAGATACTTTCAATCTTTTCTCAAAAAACCGAAAAGAGAGTCTAATGTCTTCATCTTCTCTGGAATTGGCTTCCATTTATTGAGAACTCAAGTTCCTTACACCAAAGAGTGGAGAAAATGTCTGGACACAGAAAGCTTAGAGAGTGTTAAGAAATTCTGATTTCATTAACCCCCAGCTGACAGTGGATATTACTTCTACTGTGTTCTCTCATTTCTCTGAATAGTCTCTTGAAAATTCAGTCCTCTTTCTTTAGCCTAACATGTAAATTAGCACGAGTTGAGATGGTGGACATGTACAGAGTTTTGAGATGCAAATGGGCAAAGGACATGAATAGATACTTGACTAAAGGGGACATTCAATTTGCAAAGATACACATACAAATATGTTAATTCCCATTACTCATTGGTGGTGTTATTGTTTATTTGGTTGACTTTGTTTTTGAGATCTTTTCTTGGAATGGTTACAGAATACCTGGCCATATTTTCTGGAAAACATTTTAAGCACTTTCACGGAATATTTTTTCTAAAACATATATGTTTAATACAACCTGTAGTGTGGTTTGTTTGTTTTTTCCATGAATTTTCATTGTGCATCACAGTAATACAGAATCATTGAAAGCTGTAGTAGTTTCTCTGTGCAACACGCTGTTCTGAGCAAATAACCTGAGAAGCTGTACTAACTGAAAACTATGACATCAAGATTGAAGGAAGCCAGGTTCATAATCCGGCACATGCAAATGACATAAAACTACATGTTGTAAGACAATATGACTTGTAGAACTTACTGATAAAGAGCAGGGATTACTGCCTTCACTTTAGATTAAAATTCAATGTAAAGAAAATTAAACTCCCTAATATGGGACCAATGGAAAGTATCAGGATAAATGGGGATAATATTGAAATTTGGAAGAAGTTCATCTCTCTTGGATCTACAATCAATATTCATGGAAGCTTGACTCAATCAACTGCTGCATTTAGTTGAGGAAACCTGCTGCACAGACCTCGTCAAAGGTGAAGAGCAAGGAAGTCTCTTTGAAGACTCAGATGTACCTGGCCCAAATTATGAGGTTTCCAATTGTCTCATGTGCATGTCAAAGTCGGACAATGAATGAAAAGGATGAAAGATCAAACGATGTACCTGAATTATGGTACTGGAGAATAATTTGATGGTAGGATGGACCACCAGAAGAACAAACAATTGTATATTGAATGATGTGCAATGCTTAATAGAAAGAAGGGAGGAGGTGATTACTTCATCTCAAGTACTTCGGACATTTGTTAGGAAAATCAGAACTTGGATAAGGACCTAATGCTTTATGAAACATAAGGTTATTAAAAAAGGTAACCTTTAACAAGCTAGATTGGCACAGTAACTGCAAAAAAGGCCTCATACATCACAACTGTGAGAATGAAGCAAGACCTACGCTTCATTCTGCTTTCTCTAGTGTTGCTGTGGGTCCAAATTTATTTGATAGGACTTAAAACAGCAAAATGCAAGGTCAATGACAAACATTGAACTCAATGCAGAGTAAGTGAAGGCATTCACCTTTCAAATTGGAATCAGATAAGGCTATCATTAAATACCAATCTTAATTCGTATTGTGCTGAAACTGTGGTAGTTAAATAATCTGGTGTTAGCTTGAGAATATTGAAAGTGAAGGGGTGGAATTTAGCCTGTCAATCGGGTCACAGCTTGATGACCTCATTTGGTAATGCTATGGAAATAAATAGATTGCTGGAGGAGGGATACACACTCACTCTAGTTGTGGGATACAAAATGCCCCCCAGCTTTGTCTCACACAAATTTCTGACAAACAGAGGTTATTTGAAAGCTCATGGTGGGAGGTCAGATGCTTAGACATATTCCTCCTGCAGGCATCTGTTCCACTCTAGGTGGGGTACCCACCCAACTGTTAATGGTTTCCATGGAGAGCCAGGAAACAGGTCAAACCTGCTTGGTGACATACAAAGTTAGGCTGCCATCCTGAATCTAGGATCCACCCATCTTATCACATGTAAACCCTTAATCCCTCCTCTTCCTATAGTGTATGTACCCCTATATCACCCCCCCCCTACCACTACTGTATTACCTATACCACAACCCTTTTCTCTGATGTATGTCTTTACCTGTAATTCGGGGGCTTACATGCCCCACCCAAAAGAAGATATATAAGCCTGGGTTAACAATATAAAGCCCTCTCCCCTCACTCTCCCTGGCTCTCAGCTCTCCCTTCATCTCCCTCCATCCTTGCTCCCCTGTTCCCTTTCCCATTGTCCTCCTTCCTCTCCTCCTCTCTCCTGCCCTCCTGTCTCCCATCTCCACGTGGACCACCAAGTGGGGCTGAGGTGAGCATGCTACCAGGAAATGTGTCTGACTCCATTATTTCAATCTCTCTTCTAATCTCTCCGTATTCTCTAGGACTTTATTATAATCTTTATATATCTCAACTGTACTATTGTGCCTATCAAACCTGCAATTAGTTGTGGGAGGCTGACCTTTACCTCACACTCCCTGTGACACGTTCCTGCTGATAAGACACATGGAGCTACACTAGATTCCTGCAGCTGGAGGATCCTGTAGAGACCCCTGCCAGCATTGAGAGTTTCCATTGCCTCTGGATCCACAAGTCTTTCCACCTACTGGCCTGCGATCTTCCTGTATCCAGGGTCATTGCATGTGCTGCATGAGTCTGAAGCGGTATTTTTAGATTGGTATTGGACATATGGGTTAATATAGGACGTATGGACTTGGATAGGATGTTTTCTCAATATACAATTGCTCTTTTATATAAAGGTCTTTCTTAAACAGATTTGAGTGTCTATGAGTTTGTTTCTCTAGTCCACCCTGACTAACACAAACTTTGAACAATAGCTATCAGTCAACAAATGAAAACCAAATGCATCCTAAATGGCAACAAAGAGGTAAAACTCTCTATAATTGCTGATGACAACTCTCTGTAATTGCTGATGATTTTCTAAACATAGAAAATCCAAAAGCCCTAGAAGAAAATTGTTGAAAGCTCTGAAAAGGAAATCAGAAAATAATATCATTTACAATAGCTACCTAAAAGATAAAATAAATGGAATAAACCTAAGAGAACCAAAGTCTTGTAGAAAGAAATCTATAAGAAAAACACTACTCCAAGTTACCAAAAGAAATGCAAATAATGAGACTAATGGACCATGTTCATGAAGCAGAAGGCTCAGCTTTGTGAAAATAACACACTCTAAGCAATCTATAATTATAATGCAATTACCATTATAATTAACTTCTGACCAAGACCCCAGTGTCTATCTTCAAGGACATGGAAATTACTGACCATATTTTAAAAGAAATGGGAGGGGATGAGTCACTCAGGGTTCAGTGTAGCAACAATGAAAATCAAAACCTTCCTCTAGTGCTTGAACGCTTCCTCCCCTCAATTCTCATGATCCCAATTCTGCCTTGGGGACCTGGTTAGACCAGAGGATGCACAGCGGTGCAGTAAGGATCTGGAAACAGGGAATCTAGGACGGATGAACCCCTTAGGACCAGCGGTGAGAGTGGCGACACCTGGAGGGAAGGGGGTATAGAAAGGGAGAACCGATCTAGGGGATCTACATGTAACCTCCTCTCTGGGTGATGGGAAACGGGAAGGAAGGTGAGGGACAGTGTAAGATAAGATAAAATAATAATTTATAAACTATTAAGGGTTCATGGGGGAGGGGGGAGAAAAGAGGGAGGGGTAGGGGAAAAAGGAAAATGAGATGATTCCAGGAACCCAAGTGGAAGGCGAATTTTGAGAATGATGAGGGCAATGAATGTATAAGGATGCTTTACTCAATTGATGTATGTATGGATTGTGATAAGAGTTGTATGAGCCCCAATAAAATGATTTATTAAAAATTACTCTTCAACTTAAAAAAATGAAACAAATCCATCATAAAAAGGCCAAAACTACACAGACACTCCATACCTAGGAGATCCAGTGGTGTTGTAGATTACAAAATAGACTACTATTTGCAAGTTCTGCAGTTCAAGACCATCATCTAATCCTCAGGAGAAAGACAAAGCTTTCTGATCATGGACGGTTTTACAGTCTCAGAAATCCAAAGGGGCAATGATGGATGGTTTGTCCTGTACAGTTTCTATGAATCTTAATTGATTCAACAGCAGTTAAGTTGGGTGTTTGGGGGTGGGGGGACAATCCCTATAACTGCACCTGAGATTGACCTATGGGAAAAAGGACAATCACAGTTTAAGTGGATCATCGCTAGACTTGTCTCTGAGTCCCTAAGACAGTCTTCTCTGGAAATGTCCACCTGGAAAAAAAATCACTCACTTGTGTCTCAGGTATTCTGGATGTGAATTAGCTAGTTTCTAGAGAATATACTAGAACAGATTGATCCAGATATAAAGCCAAGGGTCACACAGCAGAATATGTTTCACAAATCCAGGCAGATGAACTACCTCAAGAAATGATTTCAAAATACTTTCCCTATGCAAATGAATGGATTGAAATTGAGGACACAACCTTGTTTGAGTGTGCAAGATAAAAACAAATTTTAAAAAAATGTCCCCAAACAAAGCAACACACTCAGGGAATTAAAATAGAGATAAAATGACTCCAGGTGGGAATACACAGTTAAAATGGAGTCGGCATAAGTCTAAACATAGGACAAGCTACTAGAAACTTCTTCAGAGGAAACAGAAATTTACCTTTGGGCAATAAATAAGCAGGAGCAGCTCCCACACTCCCCCGGCTTTGTAAAAATTAAAGAAACAACGCAAAATTCTTGAAGAGTGTATGTGGGAAGGGAGATCTTCCGTACTTGGCTCTTGCCCTTCTATCGAGACCAATACGCTTTCCCAAAGAAAGACTGGCCTTCACTTTGGCTGAGTTCCTGCTCACTGAACCCCATCTTTGTACAGCTGGGCCTGTCTCTTTCTCCTTTTACTTGCCACCTGCCAGACTGTTGACTGATAGCCACCAACCTGGGTCACCTCGCTTGAGGCCTCCAGTCCTGGAAGGACTTAGCCCAGCTACCTGGGAATGCCAATCATGTCTCAGTGCGCGGTGCGTGCGCTGGAATATCACTTCAACAACCTCAAGGGTGGGTGTACTCCCCGCAGACACCCTACTGGCTGGCAAGGAGCCAGGGCATTTCCAGACCTGGGTTCTCCCCGCGCCCCGCTCCCCGGGGAAAGTTACTGCACAGGTCACAACATTGGGCAAACCTCAGGAGGAAGCCCTAACGTTCTGTGCACCAGCTGCAACCACTCGCTTCCTGAATAGCGTTCACTTCTTCATAGCGAGAGAAGAAAGGGACCCGGGGCTCATCTTTGAGCTGAAGATGTTCCAGGAGTCTCGGGGAGGTGGCACACTGTATGGAGACAATGCAGGGGGCTTAGGAGAGACCTGCAAAGCGACTAATCGGGAACACAGACGCCCAAAGCCAGTCTGGGATCCCCCTTTCTCCAACAGGTTTCTCGCAAGGAATTCCAACCAATCCCCAAACAGGGGGATGGGACCAGTCTCTGGGACACCCTCCCACATCTCACCGTACAAGGGGAGAGGTACTGGATAAGAGGAGGTGAGGGGAGAAGGGTGCTTGCACCCGAGCCAGGCTGCTGTGTGCGGCAAGGTCACCCCAACTGGTCACCAACACGACCCCAACGTGGGCGCGCCGACTACACAGAGCTCAGGCTGCAACACTTCTCTGGCTCCACACCGTGCACAGCAAGTAGGAACCTAGCTATGACCCTCACTTCCGGCTAGGACACTGCCACTTCTGTCCTGTCTCAGCGTGACCCGGAATAGGAGAAGCATAGTCATGGGTGTGATTGGGAAACACATAAGTGAAAATTCAGTCAGGACAGACTTCATTAAGCACAGATATTCAGGAAAATATGGATGTGGTAGAGGTTAATATGGATGTGGCAGAGACATCAAAAACAGTAGTTCCTGGTGCTTAAATTCCCACCAACATATCTGAAAGTTTGTTCTTCATAACACTGACCATACAGGAAATAATTCAGATGAGTTGGAAATAATGCAATGTGTAGGTCTTAGTGGGGAAAACCCCCCCCCACCAGATTCTTATCCTGAAAAACGGTTAGATTAGTATTACATGTATGATCAAAGTCACATATCCCATACAGCACTGAGCTAAAAGCACCAACCTGTGACATTCAGTATCCACATCAGAAAAGGTGACGCCTGAGTCACTGTGATAGTGGGTCAGGATGTCATTCTCTTACAACCAGAATCTCACAGCTGTGCTCAGGGCCTCATAAAACAATTAACAATACACTTCTACCATATCGACACAGTTGTATACAAAATAAACTGAATATGTTCTTCAGCTCTTGGATAGTCGAGTACATTTTAACTTCCAGGTGGTGCTTATACATGTCTGAGACTGAGAAAATCAACCACTGCATCACCTGTCTAGTTTTGGACTATTGTCTATAAGGACACTACTTGCTGTGGTAAAGATGAAACATGTTCTATAAAATGTAAAACACAAAAGCCTAAGGAGCTGTTTCTCTGCTCTCTGTGGTTCTATGAGTCAGAATTCACACAACAGCTCTGACTTTATTGTTCTTCTTTTAAATGTATTTTCTTATTCTATATATGTAAAACCTTTAGAGTTTTGTGTATTTGCAAACCGGAGGCAAAAACAAGAGATATATCACTTCAACCATGGAGCTTGGTAAACAAGAGGAAAACTTTTTAGATTGAAAGAGGCTGAGACAATGGGCTCAAATATAAGAACAATTATGAGGATGGTTTAGGGCAAGCCAGTGTTTCTCCCTGTGGTGATATGGTCACTATGATTTGGAACTAACTTAGTGACACCTAACAACAACCTCTCTTGTACAGGGACTGTATGTACAATAAGTACTGAAATGTTAGAGTGTTTCTTTTTAAAATAAGCAGTAAAGTAATAATCATTCCAGAATCTTGTTGAAAAAAATATAATCATGGTTTTAATATGTATACCTGCAATATGAATCAATAGTAAAGGACAAAATTGAATAAATATAGATTTGTACAAGAAACCTTTTTATTAATGCATGAGAAACTTTAAAAGAAAATTTTATGACTACAGAGAATATGGGGTAAAATTATTTATAAAATACACTCTACAACAGAATATATTATACTAATATTTTAACAATAAAGGAACATATTTGATGATTACATAATATTGGTTTAGGTGAGTGAGTAGATCATACATCAGACCAGTTTATCTTTACATTTGTGGAAATGGGATGGATTGAGTTAGAGAGCGCCTATCCCTGACTTTGAGTTCATATTTCAACTTGATTAAGTGGGATTATTACCAGGGATACAAGAATGTTTCAATATTAGAAAAAATTAATGTAACCAACCACATAAATAGGACAAATAATAAGAACCATATCATATTAATAGATGCGTAAAAGGCATTTGACAATATCTACTACCTATTCCTGATAAAAACCCTCAATAACATAGAAATAGAAAGGAGAGACCTCAACACATGAAATATATTAAAGGAAACATTCTGTGTAGGACAATTAGTTGACTGTAACTTGGTCGAAATAGACACTTATTCACATAGAAAGGTTTCATAAAAACCTATGTGAACATAAGAACCCACAGATTGAGGGGAAATAAATCTTTAGCAGTGCGGGGAGAGAGAGAGAGCAAGGGAGGAGAAGAAGACAACAGGATAACTGGCATTTTCAGGGATTCCCCATCTTGATGCTCACCTGATCATACACAGGGAGCAGAGCCTGAAGCACAGGGAGCAGAGCCTGAAATCAGTGTCTGAGTTTCAGAGGCGTCCAGGTGAAAAGCAGGAGAGATGTGGTCAGGTGGAGCAGATGGCAGCAGATGCTGTCAAGTGTGTGTCTCTGTGGCCCTAGCTGCTGGAGTGTCTCTTGGGGAAATTCCCACTTGGGAAGCATGCCTTCCACCCATCACTTTTCTTTCAGTTTGTCTTTGTGCCTGGACTTGTGTGGTGTTGGGATTCAAATGCAAACGCTTTTCAAATGCAAGCTGGGCCACCCAAAGTGCTCAGATTTCAGCAGGGCTTCCAGACTAAGAAGAAACTACTAAGAATGAATCCTTTGCCTTGCCAGGCCCTGAGCCTCACCTCCAGGAACCTCCCTCCACGACACCCTCATTACCTCCAGGCCCCGCCCCTTCCCACAGAGACCACCCCACCCCCTCCCCAGGTGATAGTTTCCTGCTGAACCCATTTCCTCTGAGTGAGAAGGATCCAAGAGTGCGGCCCAAGAGCTTCTGTGGGTGAGTTTCTGTGTTTCTGTGCTGATCCCTGGCGCGGAATCCCCTGCAGGCCTGGAGTCCCAGCTGTGTCCGGGTTCCCGTGGACGTTACACTTCCCGCACCCCATACAACAGTGTTCCAGGTCGCCGCGACCCCCTGGGACATTTCCAGTTAAATCCTTTTTGAATTGGTTGCAGGCCTTTGCCTTCGGGCGCGGGAATACTCTGGCCGCTTTTCGTGCTCAGAGCTCCTCCTCCAGAAAGGCGCGATTGCGTGTTTTTTTTTGGGGGGGGGCGGGGTTTGCCTGGGGCCTGTCCCTTCGTGTCAGGTCGCGGGCATGAGAGCATGGGGACCCCAGAGTGGCCTTTACTGAAAGGAGAGGCAGCCTTTCAGTCATCAGGCCACCCCACTGATGACCGAGGTCTGTATTAGAGCTTAACTTCTCAGCACCCTACTTTGCAAAGGGGTACCAGAGCAGTGACAGCCCCAAATTCCCGCACAGATCTGGTCCTTGCATAGATTGCAGAGCCCCACATGGAGTGAGCCTCTGTTGAGTGGTTTCTGCCCAGGAACCAAGGTAGTAGGTAATCTGGCCCTCAGGCTTTGCAGGGTGGCTTTGCTTCACCTCTGCAGGCAGCCCATGGAGAAGCAGTTTCTCTTGGAGGTTTGCCTGAGTGTGTGTCCTTGATGGAGGTCACCAAACTGGAGACAGTCCAGGGGACTCGTAGTCAGGAGCCACTTGCTTTTAGCCTTTCCCTGACTGCATTGGTCAGGAGGCCCTGGACCCATTTTATAAGCCTGCTATCTAAGGATGGAATGTCTGCCATTGAGATGCATGCTTTTGTGAGTTTCCTTTGCCCCGCCCCTCCCCCACACCCTCTTTGGCTCACATCTCAGTTGTGAACCTTGGAAGCCATTTCCACCTCCTGTTGGTGGCTTCCTTCATTCAGATGATGTGTTTGTGCCCTTGTGCTGTCTTTGTCTCATAAGATTTAATAGATGTTCTCTTTAAACTATATTTAAAACGCGGTCTCCTTTTTACTCTACTGCATGTTCTTAACCATTTCTGCCCATCAAAAACTAGCTTGTGCTCTGATTTGGACTACAAAAGGAACTCCAATCTCAAATATAATTTACGGAGAACATTTATTAATTATTAAAAGAGACAAAGAGAATACAAAGACGCGGACCCATCACCGGATGGAGATCATAGTGCAGATCAGGGAAACAGTCAAGTCGGGAATCGAATGAAATAAGATTGCAACAGAGGAAACGGTCACACGTTTCTGATTGGTGGAGCATCAGTACAGCATGTTATAAATGGGACTACAGAAGCAGGGACAGGACTGTAACTGAGCCACCTTCATTGCCAGATAGAGCATTTTACAAGATTGTTCCAAGTCCTTCTGACTCAGGCAGTCAGGGCTCAAGTGCATTACCTGGAGATCAGTGAATGGTATTCACCTTCCCAGTTCCTCTGTCCCTGGGCCAATTTAATCTATTTCCTTGCTTGATGATCAGAAAGAATTCAATGGAGGCTTAATCTACAGCCATCTATCCTATAGCGCTTTACTCACTGGAGTGCTAAGACTTTAATCTCTAATACAGCTCCTTAAATTTGTGTCTGCGGATGCTGGACTTTTCCACTTGGAGTGTGAAGAGCCCCAGGGGCGGGGATGTTTCCCCTATAAGCCTCATCTCAGAGATTGGTTGCATTGATGGCTCATCTCTCTTTAAACTGCCACTTTCCCCCCTGCCGCCACCCTCTTATGATCCTTCTTGGCTCTTAGAGCTTGCTGGCCCAGATTTAATATCCACTCATATTTTTAATAGGGAGTTTTGGTTTCCTTTTACATCCTTTTGATTTGCAGGACCCAGCAATTATTTTACTTACTTATTTTCAAGTCATTTTATGTATTAATGTGGAGAAATAATAGGTCGTCCCCTGTAGTGTTTCAGTTTTGAAAATCCACAGGGCAGTTCTACTCTGTTCTCGGGGGTCACTGTGAGTCAGAATTGATGTAAGTTAGTGGCACATGTGGTCAAGGTCAGCACTTTTTGGTAATTTCAGTTATTTTATTTTCACAGTGACATAGATTGAAATCCATCATTTATCCTACTGGATACAGAAAGCGTTTGAAATATCCTGATGTTTATTAATTAACCAGATGAATTTAGCTTCTATATTTTCCAGCTTATGCTTGAGTTGGTCCCCATCCTCCCCAACCCCCTCTCCCCACATGATTTATTTTGAAATCATTAATAGTGGACATACATCCACATCCTAATGGCTGCATACTGTGACTGAACGACCCTAAGTCTCATTTGCTAACCTGCTGACACTCGCCTCTATATTTCCATTGCTTAAGCTTGCTATTTCTGCATTGGTCCCCGGACCCACCAGATTCAAAATGTTAGTGGGCTGCTGCCCATGCCCATGTTGGATATCAGCAGGAAGTTCCCTAGCTGCTCCACCCCCCTTAGTCAGCGTGTACAGTTGTGATCGGAGGAGAAAAGTATTCCCGCCCGTTCGTGGTTTCTTGCTGTATAAACCAGAGTTCAAGTAGTGCGCTTGGGGCCCGATGGATTGAGCGCCAGCTGTTTCCTGGCGGCCAGCTCCAGTGAAGCTTTGCATTTGATCCTTTTCCCTGTGGCCCTGATTAATCTTTTGATTTACTTTTTTTTCATATGTTAGCTCTTCAATTTGTTTGCATTTGCTGTTCAAGAACTGAGTCCTACTAATAGCTCCTCCTTTTAAAATTTGTGTCATGATTATTTCTAATAGAAGGCAACCTCCAGATATATAACTGTTATATATAGTAAGATAGCATGTTATTTAAAATAAGATACCATTTTCTCTGTGCCCCACTGCATGGTAATGCTTGAATGTTCTAGCCTTTTATCCACGCGTTCTTGATAAGAGGCTTGTTTTGTCCACTGCGCTACAGTGGATTCTGTGAGTGATGTCACAGCACCTTCCACTCCTCCTTGGGGTTTCTAGGCTATAATCGTGCGTTACCAGATGGCCACTTCATGGAGCTGCCAGTCCTTTAACCACTGGAGCAGTGGGGCTTCTTCACGTACTAATTTAGATGGGCCACACTGACATGTTATTCATTGCAGACATGGTGATTCTTAATGGGAATTATATTTGTTTTTGATTTAGTCATAATTTCAATGTAATATCCATGTGTATACATAGACAAGAATATGTGATCATGTTCGATTTCCCCTTTGGTTAGGTGTCATGGAGTTAGTTCCATCTCATGGCTATGTCATGTGTTATAGAGCAGAACTGTTCCATAGTTTTTCTAGAGCATCATGTTTGTGGAAGCAGATCTCCTGTTCTTCCACAGTAATGCGGGCTGTTTATCCCCATCAAGTCTCAGGGGAACAGTCTAGTGCAAGCTGTTTGTGCCACCTAGAAACTTTGTCCCACCCCCCAAAACAAACTCACTGCCACACAGTCAATTCTGACTCATAGTGTTCCTCCATAGGTATCTGATAACAAAATCTATACAGAAGCAACCAGCCTCATTTTCCTTTTGCAGATGTGCTGGTGAGGTTGAACTGCCAGCCTGCAGAGTAGCAAATGATACCAGAATTCATTTTCCCCCCAAAGGAATGAACCAAATCAAGCATCTGCCATCAAACCCACACCAACTCCTGGAGACTCCATGTGAGTCAGAGTGCAGGGATGTTGCCGAGGGGTTTCAGTGACTGGTTTCTCAAGTGCATCACCCAGGCTTTCTTCCCTGGAGACTGAGTAGACACAAACTTCCAGCCTTTCCATGAACACCTATCCATGGTAACCATTATCATGCTCAGGGACATAAAAAACTAAGCAAGACACACATGTGTGTATGTACACACATGCCAGAACCTATGAAACCTGGCAATCTATCAAAGAAGGAAAATTCAAAACTACAAGGAGATTGAGTTTCTAACTATAACATGAAAAACCACACAGTTGAATTTGTAAAATTTGCAGGACCCAGAAAAATAAAGTCATTCTGTAAATTTTCAGCTCTCAAGTTTTTATGTGTATCGTACATATATACGGTAACCTAACTGGTCTCTTTACCATAGATAGAGAATAAAATTAATATCAGCTTTAATAGATCTTTAAGAGAGATGCTATATGTAAATAGCTTAGTATTCTTTCTGAATTATCATGGAAGATGAACAGGGATCCTAAATACTTTTAAGATGTACAATATTTGAGGAATTAAAAAAGATTTATGACATTATTCTATTTAGCATAATTTTGCACTGTTTAGCATAATCTATTAGGAAAAGATATGCAGTAGCTTCCAAATGGAAAAATTCCATTATTTTTATTCCATTTTCCCATGGCCTTTTTCAAAAACCCCTTGTGCATTCATGGCATGAAGGATTGGCTACCAATGAGCTCCTTGTATCTCAATTAAGTAATACTTGTTAAATATCAATCATTTTGCCTACCATTGGGTTCCATATGCTGACCGTATGTGGTTTCAGAGTAAAACTATGCTCCGTAAGATTTTCATTGGCTAACTTCAGAAGTTGTTGATTTCTTCTAAGGTTGCCTTCAGTCTCTAATCATTTGTTTGGTAGCCGAGCACTCTGTTGCTCACACTACTCAGGGACTCCATTTAGGGACCTGCATCTTGAAGTGTGAGTGCTTGCAGGCAGAGCCCTGTGTAGCCTGATGTGTCAGGAATTAGCTTCCCTTACAAATTGGTGGGCCTTTCTGGAGCTGCTTTTCTTTTTCTGTAGGTCTTTCATGAGTTCCTGTAATGATACTTTATTGTATGTGGGACACGTGAACAAAGGAGTCCTTTTGTCCAGTGGGTTAAATATTGGGCTGCTGACTGCAAGGGCAGCTGTGCACACTCACCAGAAATGTGCAGAGAAGATGAGTCTGCCTGCTCCACTAAAGATGTGCAGGCGTGGGAGTCCTACAGGGAGTTCTGCTCTGTGATAGCTCTGCTGTGAGTTGGACCAGATGTGGTGGCAGGGAGTTATGTGCGGACAATGCCAACCCTTGTTCTTGACCCCTTATTAGCTATTTGAGGCTAAATGCAATTTGATTCACATTTTTTGTGGACTCTTGTGAAGTGCAAAAAATAAAATATTTTTTGTTGACAGTTTTGGGAACTGATATATTAGTGGAGGAGAGTTTTTTGGAACATGCTATTTTTTTAAATCATTTACGTTGGGCTCAGACAACTCTTATCACTATCCATACATCCATCCACTGTGTCCGATGTCTCCCTTCACCCACTTTTCTGTTGTTCATCCCCCATTTGTCTTTAGTGATCTTATAGGGAAAGTGAGCACACAATGGTATGAAATTTTGGAACATGCTACTTTTTTATTGATTTCAATCTTTTTGCATTTCTTCATTGAAATCCCAACGACACACCTTTCTGACTTCCTTTATCCTTATAAAAATGTATTTGTTCAACCTGGGCTTTGACTATCCTTAAAACATAGCAAGTACATTTCTTCCTAATACCCTGTGGTCTGGTATTTTCTCCTCTAGGAACAAACTCTTTTGGACTACCCATTAGTTAATCCCATCACATCCTTCAAATCACTGTTTTCAATGAATGCAATTGATTAGACTACTAAGGGCAGATAAGGAAAACCACTTGTAAACAAAAGGGCCCCATAGGCAGGTACACAGAATGATTTCACAATGAAATCAGCTGAGAGAGTACCTGTTTTCACCGCCCCTCTGTATTGAGGACAGATGTTTGCTCTGGGTCCTAACTAGAGTAATTAATTAGAGGCATTTAAAAGGATGCTTTTCTTGTTGTTAGTTACCATCTAGTTTTCTCCAATTTATTACAACACTGTGCACCCATGGTGATGTAGTGTGCTATGCGTTGGGTTGGTACCCACATGTTCAGCCATTCAAAACTGCTCACTGGTCCACAGTAGAAGATGAGGCTTTCTACTCCCTTAAAGAGTTGCAGTTTCAGAAACGCACAGGCCCTGTTCTAGTCTGCTCTGTGGGGTTGCTTTGAGTCAGAATTGACTCAATGACAGTAATTTTTAAAAAAAATGTACACCAGAAAGAAAAACATGCCCTGTGACCTCCGTACTCTGACTTCAACATGGTCAGCTTTTATCTCTGAGACTGGAATGGTGACTTAGAGCTCTTCACATATTGGTCATAAACCTGAACGTCCTCATTTGCATTTCTTTTAACTATTGCCTCTTTTGTTTTACTTTCTTGCTGGTGCTTCTTCATGCTCCACTTATTTTCCAGTGTGGGAAGTTCCATGAATGCTTATTGCTAACGAGCTTTTCATTTAGTGGCTGACCATGGAGCTTCCCTCTCCGGCCCCTGAAGACCTAGGTGCTCTTTGACTCCTTAGCCTGTATGTTTGAGAAACGGAAAATCGAACTGAGCATTTGCAAATTCATCACAGAACCTTCCCATGTTGTTAGAATTTCCTTATCATGCCAGGGTTCTCTGGCTAGTGTTTCCTAAAGTGATCATTTTATTTCTCCCTACACTAGCTCACGAAATGTAAATATGTATGTGTTAATGCTTAGGCTCCACCTCTGTTGCATTTCTCATACGAGTTATTATCATTTGGCCTTGTGCTTTTGTTCTTGTTATTTACTGTGGAGTGTTTTCAACTCATAGCCACCTCATGTGTCCAGGGTTGAACTGTTGGTTTTGGAATGGTGTGCCCTCTCAGAACACATTGGTCTGGTTTTGTACTGATTTGCTCAATGGTTTTTTATTTGCTCAATCAATCTAATAATTTCTTATATGCAAGAGCCAGTTGTACGGCCCTGAGGTAAGCAGTATTGTCTGAGGGTCCTGGCTTTTCCAGGACAATGCGTTCCAGTTATCTGAATTGAATAGATTGTTTTCTTCGTCTCCTCTTTGTACTACACAGAAGATCCAGATCATCTCTGTAACTGATGACTGACAGAATAAAAAGCTCTGGGCATATGAACAGAAATGTAATTGCCAGGCATTTAGTTGTACACACATGGACCTGCATGCTGACCTGGTTCAACAAGTTTTCATTTGAGCAATACTGAAATTGTGAGTAATGTTGGTGACTTCAGCTCTATCCCATTGGGAGCAACATCTGCTTAAAAGTGAGTGACAAGAGGACTAAATGAGCCAATGTGGCCAAATCTTTTTGGAAATTGCCTCAGAATCGTGGTTGCTGAATAAATGCAGTGTTTTATCATGAACATGTTGTGTGAAAGAGGCCCTAGTGGTTCACTGGTTTAATCGATGCCGCTGGCCAGACCCTCTGTGGCTCCAGCATTCCAGGCCCATCAAGGGAGGCCAAGGAGGCTGCGTGGGCCCGTGAAGATTTACAGACTTGGAAACACTAGCGAGCAGTTCCACTCCCTGTTTTATGGTCAAAATGAGTTAAAATGTACTTGACCGCAGTCCATTTGGTTTTGGTTCATCATGAAGGAATGGGAAGGCTTTAAAACCCGGCACCCGATGCACTGCTGTGGATGAGATTTTGAAAGGCTTATTGGATCGACACTAGGTTACACTGTTGTAGCAGAATTGTGGAGTGACCGTGACAGCTCATGCGACTTTATGCCATAGCTAGTTGGCCATGCTGTGAAATCTTAGCATAAAGTGCAACCTTTTCTATGTTGTTGTTAGGTGGCTTCGTGTCCATTCCAGCCCCTAAAGCCCTCTATGTAACAGCGCGACACACTGCCCTGTCCTGCACCATCCTCACATGTTCCCACGTTGGAGCCATTGCGACAGCCCCTGTGTCGATCCATGTTGGCGAAGGCCTTTCTCTTCTTTGCCTCTCTCTCCCTCACCAAGCACCATGTCCTTCTCCAGGGACTGGTCCCTCCTGAAAAGATGCGGGAACAAAAGTATGACAAGTCATAGAGGCCAGTCCCACAGCTGAGAGAATGCTAGTGGTCATCATGTTCAGCTAGTCGGCCTTCCATGATCTGCAAATGTGAAAAAAATCTTTAAAAATCTAAAATGTGAAAAACATCTCAAAGCCTGGTATGTAAGTCCTAGTATCCTAACAGTTTAACATTGAAATGCACTGAAGTTCAGTCAACTTATAAGAAAATTGGAACCTAAGTACATTTTCCCAATCAGCAAAAAGGACATGCTATTATGATACTGAATATATTGTGCTCTTTTGTCAGTATATCCTATGAGCTTAGTGTGTATTGATGTGCGTATCCAGTATTTTTTGAGGGGAGCAGTCCATAATAATTACATGACAGTAGCTTTGTCTCAGTGGGAAAATTTTCAAGATATCTGCATATATTCTTTTTTTTAATCATTATATTACAACTCATCACAATCCATACATCAATTGTGTAAAGCACATTTGCACATTCATTTCCATTATCAATCTCAAAGCATTTGCACTTCACTTAAGCCCCTGGCATCAGCTCCTCATTTTTGCCCCTCCCTCCCCACTACCCCCTCCCTTATGAACCCTTGATAACTTATAAATTATTATTTTGTCATATCTTATACTGTCCAAAATGTCCCTTCACCCACTTTTCTGTTGTCAATCCCCCAGGGAGGAGGTTATATGTAGATCCTTGTAATCAGTTCGCTCTTTCCACCCCACCCTCCCTCCATCCTCCTGGTATCGCCACTCTCACCACTGGACCTGAATGGATCATCCACCTTGGATTCCTTGTTTCCATGTTCCTATCTGTACCAGTGTACAGAGGGTATCTATATTCTATTGTTACCTTTCACTCTTGCCCGGTTTCCCTTTTCAGTAGCTTGTCCTATCTCATTGAAAATACAAAATACACAAGCGTGCAACTGCAGAGTGACTGGAAAGTAGGCGAGTAACATAGACACTCTATAGAAAATTTCATAATTCCCCAAATAATCATCTCTATCACCAGGTAATACGTCAGCTCTTGATCACGTAGAATTCTCCAAGAAGATACCATGACTCCAGGGCTTTGGGTCCCTACTTTGTTAGTTCATACCAGCAGCTCTCCAATGGCTAAGGAGGGGCGACAGGGAGAAGCACAAATTCTGCAGTGTTTCCTAGTTGTCATCTTCCTTTCACCCTGTGCTTCCTGTTCTGATAAATATTCTAATTTCAATCCTCCCTCCAATGGAAGAGAGGATATGAATTTGGAATCGAGGCTTTTATTTTTGATCATTCATCTGATTTATGTGTTCTGACTGTTCTCTATTCTGAAACAGCTAGATAGAAATAAGGCTGCAGTTGGTCACAGACAAACTGTACAGAGATAAACTCATTATGCTAGAAGCATGCAGTCCTTGGGATAACATGTAATTAGTGAGGGAGTGTGTCTAGTGCAGTGTTTCTCAACCTTCCTAATGCTGCAACCCTTTAATACAGTTCCTCATGTGTGCTCACCCCCCAACCAAAAAATTATTTTCATTACTGTAATTTTGCTACTGTTATGAACGGGAGAACCCTTTGAGAGGGTTGTTCAACCCCCAAAGGAGTTGCAACCCACAGGTTCAGAACAGCTGATCTAGTGGGTGAAGTGGGTTAGCTAAACCCTGATGGAAATCCTTAGAGCAAGACCCCTGTGTCTAATGCCCATGTGAAGTCTCTGTTTCCCCAGGACTGTCTTCTTCATCCTTTCACATAGTGGAATGCATGGTACCTTGCCAAGCCAGAATATACGGGATGTTTTAGGACACTGTGGCTGTTGAGGAGGTGGCTCTGAATTTCTCCGAGGAAGAATGGGCATTGCTGGACCTTTCTGAGAGGAAACTATAGAGACACGGGATGATGGAAACTTTTAGAAACCTGGCCTCAGTAGGTATGAATATTTTCATTAAAAACGGAAAGATGTGTGCGTGCGTGTGTATATGTATATTTGTGTATGTTTCATACTCAGTGATGCTATTGCAGTATGTGAGCTGAGTAATGGGAATACTTTGTTATATAAACAAGTGTAGTACTTTCCTCTCAGGAGCATGATGTCATGTTTCCCCATGAATATAAGGCTCTTAGTGTTATACTGATTTCTTATAGCAAGTGTGACTATGAGTCTACTAAGTTTCCTTACGTGTTATAAATGTGAGTGTTGACCTTTGGTGCAGAGAGGCTATGTGTGCATTGTGCCTTGTAAGAGCTCTGTGTTTTTTCAAGGTTAACATGATAGCTTTATCTATTTATTATCTATTTATCCATTGTGTGTCAAGCACAGTTGTACATGTGTTACCTCATCATCCTCAAAACATTTGCTTTCTACTTGAGCCCTTGGTATCAGCTCCTCAATTTCCCCCCTCCCTGCTCACTGCCTCTCCATCATGAACCCTTGATAATTTATAAATTATTATTTTTTCATCCTTACACTGTCCGATGTCTCCCTTCACCCACTTTTCTGTTGTCCATCCCCCAGGGACGGGGTTTTATGTAGATCCTTGTAATGGGTCCCCCCTTTCTGCCCCACCTTCCTTTCACCCTCATGATAGCACCACTCTCACCACTGGTCCTGAAGGCATCTTCTGTCCCAGATTCCCTATGTTTCAGGTTCCTATCTGTACCAGTGTGCATCCTCTGGTCTAGCTGGATTTTTAAGAGAATTAGGTTCATGATAGTGGAGGGGAGGAGGAGCATTTAGGAAGTAGAGGAAAGTTGTATTTTCATTGTTTCTACACTGTACCCTGACTGGCTCGTCTCTTCCCTATGATCCTTCTGTAAGGGGCTGTCCAGTTGCTGACAGACGGGCTTTGGATCCCCAATCTTCACTCCCCTTCATTCACAATATGCCCGATACTGATCCCATCGACACCTTGTAATCAATCCATAGGTTGTGTGCTTTTTCCATGTGGGCTTTCTTGCTTCTAAGCTAGATGGCCACTTGTTTACCTTCAACCCTTTAAGATCCCATATGCTATATCTTTTGGTAGCTGGGCTCCATCAGTTTTCTTCACATTTTCTTTGCACACAGTTGTCTTCAGCTATCATCTTAGGAAGGTGAGCATCGTGGAATGCCAGGTAATAGAACAAAGTGTTCTTGCATTGAGGGAGCACTTGCATGGAGGCCCAATGTCCATCTGATACCGTAATACTAAACCTATTAATATATGCACCTAGATCTATTTCCCCACCCTAATATAAATATATTTACATATGCACATGCTTGTATTTAGACTTCTGTAAATGCTCTTTGTCTCCTAGTTCTTTCCTCTATTTCCTTTTACTTTCCTCTTGTCCCACTATCATGCTCTGTCTGTAGTTCAGTAATTTCAGGGTTTCAGTAATTCTTCTCAGTTACATTGCCTTGATCAATCCCTACCAGGCATCTTACACCCTCCTTGCCACTTATTTTGTGTCAGGGGAAAGGCCAGACCCTAACACATCACAGCGGGTCGGTTGGTGCAATTGTACAGTGATAATAAATAAAGATTATAGTAAAGTCATAGGGAGCATGAGAGATAGAAGAGAGATTGAAATAATGGAGTCAGACACATTTCATAGTTGCATGTTCACCTCAGCCTCACTTGGTGGTCCACATGGGGAGAGAAATATTTATTGCTAACCAAGGCTTTTATATCATCTGGGGATGTGCAGGCCCCCTAATTACAGGTGAAGAAATCCATCACAGGAAAGTGTTGTGCTATAGGTAATATAGTAATGGGAGTGGGCTGCTGTAGGGGTTCATATGCTGTTGGAAGAGGAGGGAGTAAGGGTGTGCATGTGACAAGATGGGCGGACCCGAGATTCAGCATGGCAGCCTAACTTTGGATGTCACTGAGCAGGTTTGACCTGTTCTCTGGTTCACTGTAGAAATCATTATCAGTAAGGTGTACTGTAAACCCACCTTGCAGGGTCTAAATTGAAGCCTTTAGGGGGAAGTATCCCATTGTCCTTAACAGCAGGGATGGGCCCTATATGTGGTGGGACTAGACAGTCCTCTGACAGCTGATTGCCTTCAGGGAGGTAACTTGACAATTATTTACCATTAATTGTGAGCAGTGTCCTAAGTCTAACATATATTTGGGGGAGATGACTTGGAGAAATCTTTCTGTTTCCCACTATTTTGGATCACTTATTGATTGTTCCCTTTTCCCTGGGTTGGTTAACACCACTTTCTTTCCCCCACCTCCCCTTCTCCCATGTCATGCTCCCCGCCCCAACCATGGGTCCTGTTGCTTTCTCCTCCAGATTGTTTATCTGGCCTATATTATCTAGTTAGAAGTGCAGATATAATATGCACACACACACACACACACATACACACACACACAAGCACACATACACACAAAAGAGCAAAACAAAATGACAAAAGAAAACAAAACAACAGCAACAAGAAAAAAAGGGAAAAAAGAGAAAAGCCTGTAAAAAGTTAGAGGTCTGTATGTTGACCTTTAGGAGTGCTTTTCTGTGGAGTCTGATGGGGTGCCACGCCCTGGCCCCCGAGTCTAATTTTGGTACTCTTGGGACTTCCTTGCTCTACTTCCCTTGCTGTTCTGTTGCACAACACCCTTAGTGTTTTGCCTGGGTGTGGTGGGGTCAGATCAGATGCAATTCCCAAACTGTCTCCAGTGTTGTCCCCTATAGGGCTATAGGTCAGTGAGGGATGTCATGACTCATAGTCGGGGCAGCCATAGTGCTTCTTTTTGCATGGGCTGCTCAGAGCAGGCATATTGTCCTCAAAGCTTGGTGGGCCAGGATGTGTGCTCCACTCTCTCTTCCTCCCCCTTCATTTTCTCCCGTGTGCTCTGATCAGACATGTCCCTTTCCCTGAGCTGTAGCTTCAGTGTTGTCCTCTGAAGTAAATTCTTCTGGGGGAAGGGGCAGCTGTCCTCTTAGTTGGGATTGGGGCTGGCCCCTCTGATATTTTTGTTATAAATAGATTTTCATCCACCAAAATTCCACAGACCTAGAGGAGCATAGGACTGGCTCAGTGTCAGGGAATTGTTGATTATCTTTTCACACTTTCCTTGTGATGTGTTTTTCTCCAAGAGCAGCATGTCAGGTACACCTTTTCGCCCTCATATGACACTAATGTGATGGGGATCTGCCTTAGGCTGGGTTCTCTAGAAAAATAAAACTATAGGCACTGACATATGCATAAGAGAGAGCTTTTCATCAAGAGAACATCCCAGCCCAGTCCAACTGAAGCCCATGGGTCCAATGCTACCTAGAGCATCCATGGCTCAGTGTGTTCAAGTCCCCAAACTTCAGTTTTTGGGTGAGCATCAATCCTATCTGTTGTCCAGCTTGATATATGTGTGTGTATCACATACATATATGTGTGTGTATCACATACATATATGTGTGTCTATATAGTCACTCTAATATTATATGTGCACACGAATGCCTTGGTTTAGTTTATTAATTCATCAGTATATGAGGACCTTCAACACTACAGAAAACTACAGGACTCTAAATTCATGCTTTCATCACAGAATGGGTGGAAACAAATTCCCTGTTTCAGGGTTTTAATCTGAATACATTTGTACTTCCTTTTCTGTAAGATAAATGCTATAATTTTGATCATGCTGTATTTCTTTTTTTATTAAATCACTTTATTGGGTCTTGTAGAACTCTTATCATAATCCACACCTCCATCCATTGTGTCAAGCACATTAGTACATTTGTTGGCATACTCATTCTCAAAGCATTTTCTTTCTACTTGAGCCCTTGCTGTCAGCTTCTCATTTTTATTCCCCCCTCCTCATGAACCCTTGATAATTTGTAAAGTATTATTTGTTCATCTCTTATACTGCCCTATGTCTTCCTTCACCCACTTTTCTGTTGTCTATCCCCCTGGGGAGGGAGTTATACGTAGATCATTGTGATAGGGTCCCTCTTTCTCCCCCCCACCTTCCCCTTCCACTTCTGATTAACAATTAATAGTTAGGGAGTTAAGTACCAAGAGTTATTTCAGCGTGTTTAAATGTAGCCTACAATGTTTTAGCATTTATTAGCTATTCATGGCATATCGTGAATATTTTATAGATGTGATAATTAAATTATGATTAAAGGAATTTTTATGTCTTTTTGGAAGCCTCTTCCTTAAAAAAAAGTGAACCTGGTAGCTCTAGTTAGAACATACAGTCAATTTTTAATATCACTGGTAAAAGTGGACATTTATGGTTGTCCTTTTTCTGACGTGGAGTGATGTTTTTTCACGTATGACTTTTTCTTTTTAGGAATGTATATTAGCATATTAACATTTTGAACTATATTTGTTTTATGTTAGATTTGTAGAGTTATTTTTCCGTAGCATGAAAAGTCTTTGACTTTGTTTAGTAAGTTTTGTGTCTATTTAGATTATTAATTCTTTTTTACATTAATTGGTATATATTACAGTGCTCATTTTCTTATATTAAATCAACTCTAGGATAGATTCTACTTAATTATCATGTGTAATTATTTTCATGTGTTTTCTGACTCTATTCCCAATGTTTTCAAGAACTTTTTCATGTAGATCCTTTATCAATATTGCTCTACAGTTTTCTTGAAGTATCATTATCTGACCTTGTTTACAGGTTATTACTGGTCTCATAGAAAATATTAGTAAGGTTACTCTGACAATCATTGTTATGTTTCACCCAATAACGTGAACTTAGACAAAAAGAATAAAGCGTCTATTCATATTGCGTGAATACTCTCCTGTCTAGCTGCCAGAATCTTCATCTTTAATCTGTCTTACAGTTAGCCTTGAAGTTTCTCATGGAATTGAATTGTGATTCAGTTGATTGTAAACTTTCTGAACATCCTGAAACCCACTTGACTCTCATAGATCACTTGCTCTGGCTGGATCCTCTAGAGTTTTAAATGATTTACACCCCTCTTGACGGGACAATTCGTCACTCACACCTGAGACTATGGATGGGACATCCTTGAACCCAAGCCAATAAGCCCACTACTACAGTGTGTGTTGTTTGCCATCAGTCAGCATTACCTAGAAAGCTTGGAATCCAGAATTTAGGTCAAGATGACAAAATGGTTTGATCAGTCATCTCTTTTCTGGATACATCTTGCATTTTTAAGCATCTTCCCTCACCTTGGCTCTTACCACGACCCCTTGCCATTCCATGACTGTAAGCTGCAGTCTTTCCCAAAGGCTTTAAAATCGGACATCTGTAAACACAAGAGCTTAAGAGAGTAGCAAATAAGGATTCCCCTGGCTTGTTTTCTTGTTTAGAATATCTCTATCTTGGCCAAGGTACCTCTAGGATGTGCTATTGGTGTCGCTCTGTCTCTTGTTGTCCACCTGTACAAAAACTTTCTCTAGTTACTACACTATTGTGCATAAATGGCCACCCAACCATAGGGATTTCTTCACACAATAGATATTGTAAAGAATACCCAGGATGCAAGGGGATTGGAGTAGGTTTTACTTAATGAGAAGCTCAGCCTGAGTTGGAGTGGCAGATATGAGCGTGATTCAGCTTGATCACTTTCACCAGATATGTCAAGGGTTTTGGTCTGAGGTTCTGTTATGGGCTTTTAAAGAACATTCTTCATAAAATATTCCGTTCTTCAGTTAGATTGCTGGTGAAAAGAAGATATTTACCTTCAATGGAGCTTGAGAAATTTGAGGCCTTAAGTACTTCCACTTTGTGGATCCAAAGTTGATCATGATATTTGGGAAATTAGTAAAATTGCTCTGCAAAGATAGAGTGGACCCTTGTTTAATGCAAACCCTCAGCTTTGAGCAGGATTTTGATCCCAGGTGGTGGGGGTGGTCACTATTTAGCGCAAGAAGTACAGGCCAAGAAAGTGATATGCCTTTTTCAACATTGCCTCCTCTTCTGTTTCAGAACAAAGATTTGCCACAGAGAAATACAGTCCAGTCTAGGGAGCTAGAAATCTGGTACTAGTGTCTTGCACATTGAAGCATGACAAGGAAGGACTTCAACTTCTGACTGGGTCGTGAACCAAATCCATTCACCTGACTCCAAGCAGGGTGAGCATCCCTGGGGTTCCTGGGGTCAGCACTGGGCAGAGGAGTTTGAGGGGAAGCAGGAGGGATCTGAGCTTTCTGGGGTCTGAACCCAGGAAACACCAGTGTACAAGAACCCAGGCTGCCCCATTGGTCGGGGTCCGAGCAATTTGCGCATCTCCCGGAATGATAGAATTTGCTGATAATGTAACCATGTATAATTGTATTAGAACTTAAATTGTGAGCACTCCAGTTTGCAAAAGGCGGGTGGCATAGTGGTTACAGATTGGACTGCTAACTGCAAGGTCAGCAGTTCAGAATTACAAGTCACCCCTGAGGAGAAAAACAAGGTTTCCAATCTTGGTAAGAGTTATAGTCTCCGAAATCCACAAGGGGCCATTCCACCTCCCTTTAAAGGGTCACTGTAACCAGAATCCACTCTGTGGCACTGAGTTGGGTTTAAGGTTTGCATTGCTGATGACAGTGACAACTCTGTCCATTTGCTGCCTCCCCAGTTTGATTAAGCCTCCATTGAATTCCTTTTGATAATTAGCCAAGAATGTAGATCATCTTACCCTTGCGGAAAATGCCTTACAAAATAGATTGCCTGCACTCCTCTCCATCCATCCCCCTCCAAGGGCCTGCCTAGATGTATCCTTGATGGAGCTCACCTAAGCGAGGACAGCACAGGGGCCATTGTTATGAGTCTGGCCTTGATTGCCTCAGTTTGAAGGCCCTGGACCAATCTTTTAAGTCTTTCTATCTAATAATGTGCATGTCCCAATTATGGTCCCATTCCTGCTGCTGCAGTCCCACCTGTATCTGATGTATTGCTTTGCCACCAATCATGATCTGTGACATGGCCTTTTGTTCTGTGTCCTATTTATCTAGGGTCCCGACTCTGAATCCTCAGTTGCATTTGAACTGCTAATGGCCTCCCTTATCCATATGATGTGTGTGCGTATCTTTTGTTGTCTCTTAAAGTTCAATAAATGCTCTCCTCAAATTATGTTTGACAAAGAAGTCACTTTTCCACCCTAACACACAATTTAGTACCTCAAGGTACAGTTCTCTGGGACAGCATCTTGACAGCCGTACCTGCAGGTGAGGTCAGGCCCTACAACCCCCTGGCTTCTGTCCTAAATGTACAAAAATTACAAAGTTCTCTTAGTTCTGCGGATAAATTCTCTCTCTGCACCTTAGCCTTATACCAGACACACTTAGCTCTATGTGGGTTGGCAAATCTAGTTCCCCAGATAAGAACTCAAATGTACCCCTATTTCACCTCTAACCTCCTGCCCAAAGGCACTTAGCTCTCTTGTTCTGTGGTCTGGGAATGCCACTGCTCTGTCTCAGGCTCTTGGTTCTGCTGCCACCATGTCTCTGTTGCTGCTTCTTCCCTTCATGTCCACTCTTGTGTCACAGCTGCCTGTCTGCTGGATTGAAGAATTTCTGTGAAAGAATCTGGGATCTAAAGGCCCCTACTCCTGGTTCTTTTTTTTTTTAAAAGTCATTTTATTAGGGACTCATACAACTCCTAATACAATCCATACATATATCAATTGTGTAAAGCACATTTTTACATTCGTTGCCCTCATCATTCTCAAAACATTTGCTCTCCACCCAAGCCCCTGGCTTCAGGTCCTCAATTTTTCTTCTCCCTCCTCACTCCCTCCTCCCTCATGAACCCTTGATAATTTATAAATTGTTATTTTGTCATATATTTCTGTGTCCCATTTTTCTGTTGTATGTCCTCCAGGGAGGAGGTCACATGTAGATTCTTGAAATAGGTTCCACTTTTCCAACCCAACCTCACTGTGCCCTTCAAATATCACCACTCACAGCACCAGTCCTGAGGGGATTATCTGCCATGGCTTCCCTGCATTTTCAGTTCCCATCTGCACCAGTGTACATCCCCTGGTCTAGTCAGACCTGCAAGTCAGGATTCAGACCATGACAGTTGGAGGGGGGGAGGAAGCACCCAGAAACTTGATCAAAGTTGTATTTTTCATCGTTGCTACATCACACCCTGACTGTTTCATCGCCTCCCCAAGACCCTTCTGTAAGGGAATGTCCAGTGGCCTACAAATGGGCTTTGGGTCTCCACTCCACACTCCCCCGCTGATTCACTATGGTAAGATTTTTTGTTCTGATGATGCCTGATACCTGATCCCTTGACACCTTGTGATTGCACAGGCTGGTATGCTTCTTCCATGTGGGCTTTGTTGCTTCTGAGCTAGATGGCCGCTTTTTTACCTTCAAGCCATTAAGATCCCAGATGCTATATCTTTTGATAGCCGAGCACCATCAACTTTCTTCACCACATTTGCTTATGCACAAATCTGTCTTCAGTGATCATATTATCGAGATGAGCGTGCAATGTAATGACTCTTCTCCATCTATCTTGATTGATAATTTGGCTTGGTAGCGTATTCTTGGGTTTGCATTGTTTTCCTTCAATTTTTTGAAAATGTTACTCCACTCTCTCTTCTTCATAGTTTCTGCTGATAGGTCTGATCATATTCTTATTTGGGAACCTTTATATATGATTGCTTGTTTTCCCCTAGCTGCTCTCATGATTTTCTCCTTTTCCTCAAAGTTGGATAATTTAACTATTATGTGCCTTGATGACTTCTTCTTGGGATCCAGTCTTGCTGGGATTCTTTCAGCTTCCTGAATGGTTGCCTTGTTTTAATTCACTAAGCTGGGGAAGCTTTCCTCCAAGAATTCTCTCACTACTGTTGCAGATGACTTCTTTGTTGTGTCTTCCTCCAGTAAGCCAATAATTCTAATGATGTACCGCTTCATAGCATCAGACTTAGTTCTTAAGTTTTCTTCAGCTTCTCTGATGATCTTATTAGATTTTTGTTCTCGTTTGTTGAAGTCTGCTTGGCTGTCCTCCAAGTCACTGATGCGGTTCTCTGATTCTTCCAGTTGCTTGTCGAGGTCCATGAGTGTGCTACTGGTTTTTGTTATCTCCTCCCTAAGCTCCTGTATTTCTCTTTGATTTATGGTTTTTACCTTTTCTATCATTTCATCATTTTTCTGTATTGTTTCCCTCATATCCCCTGACTCCAAGTAACATTCTGAAAATTTCTTTCTGTGGCAGCTCAATGTCTGCTTCCTCTATGCATGCATTATGTTCAGGACATCTTCTGGCTTTGCCTTTTGTTCCTCTCCTTTTTTTGTTGAGGTTTTTGGGGCTGATGGCTGCTTGTGTTGCGTTGTTTTAGATGAGCCAGGTGCCATTTTCCAGGGAGTCGAAGAGCACTGGCTCTCTCTGGGAGACTTTGAACTGCCTATAGCTTATTTCACTATGGAATTAACCTACCACTTTGTCCTCCTGTGGCTTCCCTCTCGGGGGAGTGACCCAGAAGGGTTGCCTGCTTTGGTGTTGCAGAGGTTGGGCAGAGGCTCCTGCAGTAACTTTTGTTGAGGAGTGTTGGCCGAGCCGCCTTATGCCCCACAGGCACAAAGGCTGGAAGGAGTTCCCCAGTCAGAAGTTGAGCAGAGTATCCCCTGTTGGGGGCCAGCAGGGATTTTTCCAGCCTGCTAACTACACAGGGTGGAGCTCACCTAGCTGCGTGTGGCTCAGGTGTAAATGCCCTAAGCTAAGGGAGTGGTCTGGAGGTTAGCAGTAGAGTGTGAGAGACCAAGAAAGGGGAAAAGAGGAGAAAAAAAAGTTAAAAAGCAAGCCAAATGTGCCCATGAGGGGCGGGGGAGGGGGAATATAGTGAAGAGATGGATAGAAAGCAACAATGTAGCTGAGCCCTTATCCAGGCCAGAGGAGCTGCAAGGGTTTAATCCTTGTTCGGAGGTGGTAGCAGCAAGCTGTGGCTGTGTTGAGAAAAGGCCGCTGCACAGCCCTCCAAGACTGATAGGGTGACAGAGAGGAGATGCAAAGGTCTAGTGCCTGCCCCAAGGCAGGTGGTGGCAAACTGTGGCTGTGTTGAGACCAAGCAGCCCTACAGGCTCCAAATGGTCCTGGCTCTGGCAGAGACAGTGGCGGGGCAAAGGTCAAGCCCCAGCCGGCCTCCACTGAAGTAAACCAAAAGCCCCCAGCCCCTCAAAACCCCATGGGTCTGTGCCTACTTGTCTTTATGATGCTCCTCCTGCATTCCAGCAGTGTTCAGTTATCTCTAAGTAACTCTCCTGGGCTGAATTCTGTGGAGTTCCTCTGGTGTTTGTTACTCCTTCGCCATCTTGCCGGAAGTCCCCCTGGTTCTTCTTTTTTGTTGGTAGTGAGATCCCAATTTCTGTCTCTGAAATAACTCAATTAGTTGTAACATGAATTCCAAAGTAACTAATCTGTAGGTTAGGTTTCAGACAGTTTATTTACATAACCACAAGGCACAACGGTACCAATGTATTGTTGGCCAAGCTGCCCGATTGTCTTATATGACAGCCCCAGTGGGTTTCCAAGACTGTAACTTTATAACGGAGTAAAAAGCCATGTCACTCATGCTTTCGAGGAGAAATTGGTGGTTTCCAATTGCTGACCTTGCAAT
Organism: Tenrec ecaudatus; assembly: GCF_050624435.1. NCBI lineage: Eukaryota > Metazoa > Chordata > Mammalia > Afrosoricida > Tenrecidae > Tenrec > Tenrec ecaudatus. Next base: position 127,374 of record NW_027459551.1, on the reverse strand, counting down.
TAGCAGCCTGACAGTAACCACTATGAGGGACAACTTTTCCTCGTTCACATTGGCAGGCGACAAACCCAGGTAAATAATTTGGAGGAAGTTAAGGGGGCATAGCTAGACTGTGTACTTGTATAGACCACCTGTCTAACTCAGTGATTCTCAACCTTCCTAATGCTGCGACCCTTTAATGCAGTTCCTCATGTTGTGGTGAAGCTCCAACCATAAAACTACTTTTGTTGCTACTTCATGACAGTAAGTTTACTACTGTTATGAATCAGGCAACCCCTGTGAAAGGGTCCTTCAACCCCCAAAAGGGTCTCAACCCATAGGTGGAGAACCACTGATCTAACTGCATTAGGTACTACAAATAATGGTATATTAAAAACATTATCTATATTGGGATTCAAAAGTGCACTCATTATTGGGGGATATATACTTCTTCATTTACATTTATATGTAATTTATATATGTATAGATATAAATTTCAATCTAATAAATGTCATATAAATGTTTATTATGGACCCTTGTTTTTGACATGTGTTAAGTGTTGGACTTCTATCCTCAAGGTCAGAGGTACACACCCATTAGCATCCTGTCATGGCTTTAGAATCTTGGAAGCTCTGTACAGCAGTTCTCCTGTGTCCTATCTGCAGCTTATATGTCTAACTCTACTTGATGGTGAGTTTAAAAGTGTTTCTAAAGTTATTTTACAATTTATAGTTCTCCTATAAAATAATCTTTAGTTTATAATAGCTCTTTATATATCCCATGTAAAATGTTTCCAGATGCTTTAATTAACATAATCATCTTAAAGGTTCATTGATTTGTCATTCTCTTTGAGAGTCACACAGTAAGGAATTGGTAGTTTGTATGCTGTGGGGTAGGGATCCAACTCTTTGTTTATTTTTTTATATTTATATTTGATTGCCCAATCTCTATTTGTTATAAAATAATCTTTTATTCACATGTGTGAACATTATGAGTTTTAGATTTTATTGCTCATGGTATAAGCATGTTTCCCATTACTCAATAAGGGCACCGTTAACAGTATTGGGGACTTTGGGTGTTTAGAAGAAGGAAAGAACAGTAACAGCACCTGGACCTATTGGTTATGTGTTACACTGTATTCTCCCATCAGCCTGCCGTTGGTGCATCACCAGCAGCTTAGAGGAAGGAGGAAGAGTGCCTTGTATTATTACTTTTGGGATTTCCTCACGAGAGATTGAAATTTGTGAGCATCATTAGAGCTGATCCAGATAAGACAGAGCATCCCAGTTGCCTGTAGTGTCCTAAGGACCAAAGAAAATGGCCAAGGCTCAGGTGCTTCTGATGTGTTTTATCCTTTTCTGTATTTTCTACTGGAATTGTAGGAGCCTGTATAATACTGATTCAGTTCATTGGAAAAGCAGAAATTTGAAATAGTAGAACTTAGAGCTAAACTTTTACTCTGATTTCAACATTTGGCTGGAGAAGATTAGGAATATATTGATCATAGGATTAACAATAAACTATTGACATTGAACATAACATAGCACTGAGGATTCTTTGGATAACATTATCTTCCAGCTCATAATTTATTATTCTATGGCCAGCATATCTTTCAAATTATATGCTATACATGGTTTTTAAGGAGAAATAAAATCACTTCTTTAGGAGAGTTCAGTAGTCCATGGGATTTTTGTTTGAGTAACTTTCTTTAATGCTTATTTCTGAAGGTGATATGTTAAATACTCTCCCACACAGCAGCATTCTCATCAATGCATCTAAAATGGGTCTTGTTGCATTAGTGGTTTAAAAATGAGACAGCATCTCACCTCCTCTAACTAGAGATGCAGGAGAGAGAATTAACTGTCAACATCAGCTCTGATTCATATGAGGCAGAGCTTAGACAGACCTGTACCCTCCAATGGTTTTCCAGTCTGACACCAGTATCTTTGCCACACTCCTCTCCTACTCAGCTTATTCTTTTTTTTTTTTTTGCAGTGGCCATGGACTAATTACAGTCCAGAGTCACAGGTACAAGTTTTACTCAGTAACAGAGTATAATTTGGTATCAGAATTAGTAGGCTACACATTGACTTTCATATTAAAGAACCATGTAGGCACATTTGCTCTTCTTCAGGGAAGGCCTGTTTTCCCTGTCCCCTATCAGACATTTTTCCTTCTAAAGATAGGCTCATTTCTTAGTTCCATCTTTATATGGTCCTCTCAACTACTTTTGGATATCCTCTTCTTGATCTTGCCTGCCTGTCCCACTTTCTTGGCTGAAAAGCCCTTTCTGGACCTGACACCATTGGCTCTGTCACTCTGTCCCTTCTGCCCTGGTCATTGTCTCCATTGGTGCAGCTCTTGACCCATGAATAGTACAGTTCATTTTGCAGGAGCAGCAGTAGACCCATCCCTATGTGGTAGAGGTTCAAGATGGTCCATGATTTGCTCAGCAACATCTCACAAAACTCAAAAGTCATCAAGTAAATAAATCGCTCTTCAAGATGTGGAAGCTGGTGAGTTCCAGATCTATATAAAGGGCAGGAATCAGTCTGTAGGTTTTTCCTCATTGATTTGTTTATAAACGCTGATGAACCAGATCATCAGGTCAGACCACAGTCCACTGCCTCACAAAGAAGTTGTTGAATCTGGTCAGCTAATAGGTTGCAGGGGCTGAGGAACCCAAATTGGAAGGTCAGACAGCAAGCTAATGGCTCATAGAGTGGAGGAAGCTCTCAAGTCAGGTCACACAGGCAGCTCATAGTTGCCATTCAAGGAAATGCCACATTAATTTTTTGGAAGCTGCAAATCCCTAATCCATGGGTTCATTCTGAACTGTGTGGCTGCAGGGGCTAATAAACCCAAATCAACAGCTCAGATGACAGGATAATGCCTCACTGTCTCCTCTCAAACCATGCCTGCAGGCAGTTCTCTCTCTCCCTCTTAATATGTTGGCTTCTTGGGCCAACCCAGCATCTTCCCTGCCTAGGCAAGATTAGGAAGGCTCCAGAGATCCACCCAGCAGAATTAGGCTGGGGGCGCCTTGGAGAGCATGTGGTGAAAGATGGCAAGTTCAAGAGGACCTTGCAATTAAAGTTAAGATAATTCACTCCAAAGGTGGCTGAGGAGAATTTGTCCTAAGGTTGTCAAGAGGAGCTTGTCCTAAGGTGGCCTTTAAGAGCTTAGAAAGTTGTTCTGCACTCAGTAAGGGAGATAATGTCTATGAACATTCTGATCTTGGTTCTGACTTATAGCTTCTTGTTCCTGATCCCGAGTTGTACCTTGTTCATTAATAGACCACTTTGATCTATTGAGTGTTGTGTGACCACAGCAACAGATTATCAAACCCAGAAGTGAGACAGAGTGGTGTGGAAGGATTGACTTGTTTTAGAGTTGACAAAAAGTGTTGGAGAGTTGAGGTATGTTTGACCTCCCCCATCTGCACTGTTCCCAGTACTTATTGCCACTGAAGGTACCGAGCCTCTAATAATGGTGATGCTGGTAGAAACCCTAATGCCATTTAATAACAAATAGGTCTTTATCTACCTTGTGTGATTATAAAGCTGAGCTATTTCTAGAACATTCAGATAATGTCACTGGAACTCAAAATTCTAATGTTAAGAGTGGGTGCATTATTTTCAGGCACTGGGGTCCCCAACACTCCAAAAGTGATCCTCAGGAGTGACATTGCAATTGTGAAAATATTAAAGGACAGAGAGCAGACAGCTGGACACAGGGGCTCTCTTCCCATGTCAGGCCTGAGAGAGTGAATATATTTTCCAGTGGGTATATATAATGGAGCTTACAGGTCTTTCCATAAGGCGTTCGTGTCATGCAGTTAGCATGTACATAGTTAATGGGTCATATCATAAGCGGGTAAAATTCTAAACAAGCAAGATGCTGAGTTACCATCTTGACCTAGTGTTAGTTGACTTCAAACCGGCCCTGTGCCCTCCCCAGGTGTTTGCTACATTTATGCTGGGCTGGCTCTAGAACCTGATTGCTCAGATATACAGATAACCTTCAGGCATAGTGAAGTAGCCAGGTACAGAAATGATTCCTCTACTATGGGAGCTCCTTTAAGCCTGCTCCTTAATGTGGAGCTAGCTATTGTGGGGGCACAGTATTTGACCTGGAGAATGTATTTGAAAACATTTATTTCTCAGAACACTGGAGATCTTTCTAAAATTAGGGCTAGTTTTCTCGGCTGATGGTCGTGAATGTAGAAATAAGGTAAAATATTTTGTACCAAGTCCTCAGTTAATGACACATTATGGAATGAACTACCACAATAGTTTTTATTATTGTTTTGCTTTTTTTACTGTAAGATATATATTTTTTAAATCTTCAAATGGAAAATACTTCATTAAGTAGACCCCTCTTACTACAGGAACCACTGACATTCAACGATGTGGCTGTAAAGTTCACCCGGAAGGAATGGCAGCTCCTGAACTCTGCTCAGAAAACCCTATATCAGGATGTGATGTTGGAGAACTATCGCAACCTGGTTTCCATTGGTGAGGAGAATTCTCAAGTCATTGACCTCGTCACTGGCTTTTCCTGTCTTATATGTTAAAAACTTTGCGGTGTTTGTGGTATTCTCAAAGAGGTAGATTCTCATTGCATTTTCTCATCCTAGGTTAGTGGGTTAGGTCTTCTACCCTTGAAAGAATGCTATTTACTTTGTTCCTTTGAACATTATTTTTCTAGAAATACAAAACTGCAGTCTTTACAAACTTTACGTTAATTTTGGTGTGTCCAAGATTCTGTAATTTCCCATAAACAGGTTATCTAATTGTCACCCCAGAAGCTTTCTCTCAATTGGAACAAGAGAACTGTGTTTGGTATTAGAAGCAAGCGATAGTGGAATTTTCTCAGATGCATGGTCAAAACACCTTAAGGGGAATTGGCTGGGGTAGTTGATTTAACAGGGAGAAGGCCTCATATCTATGAAAGGTGTCAGAAAATGCATAAAAGTGTGTGCTACTTTGTATGTGAGAGTTCACTTGTCCAAGATGTTGAGGGAAGTACACCTGTAGCTCTTATGAGATTAGATTTCCATTTTCTTGTTTTACACTATGTGTGTTTGCTTCCATAATTTTCTTTAACATTCTGAAATTTTCCCTTCTTTTATGTTTCCACTTTACTATGAAAATCTGTCTTGCACGCTTCTCTCCAAACAGAGAACTCTGAATTAGTAACTGTCCTCTGAATACAGCACATTCCTCCCCTACTGAGTAAGAATGGATATCCATTTGCAGTATGCAGCACCATCTTGCATCTTGAGCTCCCACCATAAACGGGTCTCCTTTGTGCTTCCTTAGCTTCCCCCCTTGGAGTGTCTCTAAAGATTTGGTGTCCATATTCTCATTTGGTGTCCTGTTCCTTTAAAGTTTTCTTCATGCAGGTGATGTCAGTTCTTTCTGTTTTCTTAGAGAGATGGTCAATTTGCCTTCTCTGTTGGAATTCTTTAACAGACATATTTCCCCATATTTTACTCCTTTTGGTGAAATATATTTATGACTTCTGTTGTTTCCAGGTATCTAAAATCATCTTCCTAGCAAGAAAATTATCAGCTTAAAGTATACTTTAGCACTGTACCTTACATTTTTTTCTACCTGTAAGATTTTTTTAAGTTGTCTGTTCCTCCAATAATTTTTGTAAGTGGAAAGGGCATGTTTTTTTTTTTTTTAATTAAGCAATGTCTGCTATATATTTCTTACAATGTAGTGTCCCTTCCTTAGGCCCACCCCTTCTTAACAGGTCCAATACACGAAAGATGACTGTTGCTGCTTCTAAAGAACATTTTTGCAGTATATTCCAATAGGTTTTATTGCTGTTATTCAAACAATGCATAGTACATTCAATATTGCTCTCTTTTCTTTTCTGTCTCTTGAGTAGCCTTTTGGTTTCCATGTGTAAGTTGCCTTTCATGTCATCCCACATCTCATCTGGTCTCTGTCATTAGTCTTCAGTCAGACTTTTATTCCTCATGTTTATTCTTTACATAGTCTCTAAGCTGTGCTCTAGCTACTTTGGCTAGCTTCTACTTGGATTTGAGCAATTTATGATCTGTTCCACAGTTAACCCCTGGGCGTGTTTTGACTTATAAGCTTCTCCACCATTTCTTTCTGTAGATGTGGTTGATTTGATTTTCATTTGTTCCATTCCGGAAAATCCATATGTGTAGTTTCCATTTCTGGTGTTTAATAAGGAATTTGCTATGAATTCATCATTAGTCTCAAAATGTTATCAGTGAACCTGTGTGTCATTTCTGTTACTAAAGTCACATTTTCCAACTACTGCTACTTTCCCCAAATTTTACACTTATCAGTGTGTATGATTGTTTGGTTGATCAATGTCAGGCTGAAAAATTCATGTGAAAATTTCAATATATATTTTTAAATATTTTATTGGGAGCTCTTATAGATATCATAACTTCCCATAGTTCAGTTACATGGAGCAGTCCTGTACAATAGCTACCACAGTTTGAACACTTTTTCTTCTTTAATTCCTTGATATCAGCTCTCCTTTATCCCTTCTCCCCTCAATTTCATTATTGTGGTGGTAAACAGAACCTGGATGAAAGTGTGAGCAGCAGCCTTATATCTGTACTCCTGACCACAGGGCTTGGAAGACCAGTTCTAGTGTTGGAAGAAAACCCCCACAAGTCCCAAAGCTAGAACTGCTAATGAGCAATCTCCAGACAGAGATTTCCCCCCAACTGCCCTCCAGGAAGATGTTAGTATACAGCTGCTACAGGTGCCTGACTTCTTGCTTCTCAGCTGAAAGATACCTAGCTTTGAAAGCAATCAGGTTCCCTTTGTTGCTGTCACTTAAGGAATCAATTATCTCTTTCTCTCTTAAATGCCCACTGGATGGGTCCTAAAGGACTGGTGTGTAATTGAAGGGCAGAAATAAAAAGGCTTTGCATTCTTTCACCAATTTATATAATCTCAGGGCATGCAGCTCCCCCGCCTCCCACACAAACACAGGCAGACACCTAGCTACCTAACAAGGTAGGCAGGATCTTTAGCCTCGGGATCCCTGAAATAATTGGATGAGCAACTTAAGACCAGTGCTGAGGGTAGGTGGAGTGGAGTAATTGTCTCCTGAGCGGGGAGAACAATAACAACAACATGTCTGCTCTTGTCGTTAAAGCTGCTGGCAGATAGTAATTAGCCATGCGCTTGTATGAGGTATCATTAAGGTGGCACTACAATGGAAGGATAGTGTGGCGATGATATTTAACTAAGAGTATGTGACTGGGACTCTTCTCCAACTTTGTGAATGCTTCTATGTTTGCTTTAATTGGTGCACAAAACTGAATAACACTTGTACTAACTGGTCTTGCTTGCAGGCATATGAATATGTTAGGGTTAGGGTTAGCGTTAGGGT